>NC_136981.1:15607911-15615411 GCF_032717465.1 Coenobita brevimanus
GTTTGAAGGAAGCTTGTACCCTAACCAACAACATATTTGGGGAGACGGTTAGCATTCGGCACCCGAATTGTTTTGTTTAATTTTTAATACTGGTATGGCTTGGCCTTTTGTGAAACGTGGTGACTGAACTCCGAAGAGTTTTGAGATTATCTTGAAATGTTTGTATCGGGATGTAGTTGTACCTTAGCCAAGAACATATTTTGTCGTGCGATTAGCATTCGGCCCCTGAATGCCTTTGTTTTTCTTTACTGCTAACTACTACTACTACTGCTACTACTACTACTACTACTACTACTACTACTATTTCTACAACAACAACTACTACAACAACTGCTATTACTACTACCTCTAACAAAAATAATTATAAATATACTAGTAAAACTACTACTACTACAACTACCATTACCACTACTACTAGTACTATTAGTGTACAGCTTCATTTTCTTAACCCTTGTGTTGTTCATAAATTTTTTCCCCTCGCTGTATCTGTATCTCCTTTACGTTGCATGACAATTACTGTTGTGGAAGGCAGCGTTGGGTAAACTGTTACTTCTCTCTCTCTCTCTCATTTCCTTATCCTCTCCTGTTCTCTTCTCCCATTTTCTTCCCTTCTTCAGCCTACCTTCCCTCCAGTTAACATACTCTTTTTCTTTCCTCTCCTCCTTTATCTTTTTCTCGTCTTCCAGTATTTCTCTTATGTATTTCTTTTCCTTTCTTTCCCTCACATACCTTTCTCTTTTTATTTCTTTTTCTTAGTTCTCTCCTTTTTCCTCCTTTCATATTGTTTCCTCCCGTCCCCTCCCCTCCTTCGCTTTCTTTTCATTCATTTCCTTCCCTTATCTTTCTTTCTCCTCCCTGTACTCTTCCCACCCCTCCTATCCTCTCGCCTCCCCTCTTCTGCTCTTCCCACCCCTTCCTTTTCTCCTCCCCTTCCCTTCCTTTTCATTCCTTTCCTTTCCCTCCCTACCCTTCCCTTCTCTTTCCTACTCTTCTCTTCCTTTTCTATCCCCACATCTCGTCTCCTCCCTTCCCCCCTCTCTTCTCATCCATCCTCGTTTTCCTTTTCGTTCATTTCCTTCCCTTCCTTTTCCTTCTCTTCCCAGCTCTCTTTTCACCTCCTCTCTCCTTTCCTCTCCTCTCCTGTCTTCTACTTTCCTGTCCCCTTCCCTCTCTCCCATCTTTCCCATTCCTTTCATTCTTTTCCTTCATTCCCCTCTCTTCCCTGCTCGTCACCCCTCCTCTATCAGCCTACACTCTGCTCACTTAAACTTAGCGTAAAATTGCAATCTCTGCGTCTTGAATGCTGAGCTGTAACAAGAAACTACCACTAGACAATGGCGCTGGTCACGAAGAAGTGCTGTTGAGAGATTAGTAGTATGTCATGGTGCTTGTCACGAAGAAGTAATATGTAAAGGATGGAGAGCTGTAGTATTGCCTCATACTGGAACTGAGCTATGGGGAATAAGCAACAACAGAACGAAAATCTGCGCCAAGTTGAAGTGGTAGTAGCATTAGTAGTCGTAGTAGCAGCAGCAGCAGCAGCAGCAGCAGCAGTAGTAGTAGTGGTAGTAGTAGTAGTAGCAGTAGTAGTAGTAGTAGTAACAGTAGTAGTAGTAATAATAGTAGTAGCAGTAGCAGTAGTAGTACAGTAGTTGTAAAATAGTACGGTAGTAATTGTGGTGTAATATTCACGGTAAGGGAAGGGATGTGCAATGCAATGCTCTCTGCTGTTGTGATGATGTAGCCACTTGCTGGAATACGCTGACTAGTGCTGACAGTTTCCAATCGCCAAAATGCGGACTAAGGAAGAGAATGTTGAGAAGACTATTTTATGTGTACAGCTCCGAGAATTTCTTAGCTCAGCAGAACGTTTTGGCATTGGGTAGACGGAAACTTCTCTTCCAACGATATTAGGAGAGACAGAGATCATCTAGACTCCCGGGGTATCGGACCGGCCTCTTCCAATACAGTGGCCAGCCGTCGTGGGAGCTTTTTAGTAACCTGAGTTCCTGGTTGCATATTTATAGGCCTACAAGTCCCAACTTCATTAATCTGGCGGAGACCCATAACACGGTAGTTGCAGTATTAGAGGTAGTAGTTGCAGTCCCAGGAACATCTTACTGTGAACCCAGTGGACTGAAGGCTTAAGTTCCCATTCTCCTGCAGTCCACCATCCTCCCTTTGGGGATAGGGAAGTAGCTGAGGGACGTTTGTATAACCAGGCAGTTAAGTTACCAGGTTATATTAGCGCCACCACATGAAGGCGTCCCTCTCCGCCATCAATATAAAGGGAGTTAACTACTAAATGCAGTGAATGCTAAATAATATTACTATAACCCGATCTCGCTGCATTCTCTACACTCACATCTGAGCTCATATACATATGTGTGGGTGGAGAGTGAACGAGGAGGACTGTGCGTGTGTGTGTGTGTGTGTGTGTGTGTGTGTGTGTGTGTGTTTTACCTACTACTCCTCACCCACACCCTCATCCACTACTACTACTATTACCATTAATAATAATAATAATAATAATAATAATAATAATAATAATGATAATAATAATAATAATAATAACAACAATAATAATAAAAATATACACTACTACTACTACTACTAGTAGTAATAGTACTAGTAGCAGCAGAAGCCGTAGTGGTAGTAGTAGTAGTAGTGGTAGTAGTAGTAGTAGTAGTAGTAGTAGCAGGAGTATCGGAAGTAAGAATAATATTAAAAGATTCCATCAGAGACAAACTAAGAGGTCAAATCAACGCCTTTGTCCTGAACCAGTTACTAATCCAAACTGCCCTTGCTAGTGACGAAGAAGAGCACCACTGACGGCAAACATGGACGGGCAGCACTTAACCTGGCCAGCACTTAGGGTGTTAATGGATTTTATTAATTGACGCTGACTCTGTGTCAGCCAATGTGCTCTTGACGAAAAAAAGAAAAATACTGACATTTACCCACGCACCCATTCACACACACACACACACACACACACACACACACACACACACACACACACAGAACATAGATAGATAGATAGATAGATAGATAGATAGATAGAGAGAGAGAGAGAGAGAGAGAGAGAGAGAGAGAGAGAGAGAGAGAGAGAGAGAGAGAGAGAGAGAGAGAGAGAGAGAGAGAGAGAGAGTACTCCCTGGGGTCACATAGGATTGAGGAAAGGGGGGAAGGGAGGAAGGAGGAGGTAAAAAAAGGGGGTGGGATTGGTTTGTCTGGGATTTGCTGCTCTGACATTAATGGATTATAGACACTGAGGAGGAAACCAGTATTTTCTTTTTTTTTTTTTTTTTTTTTTTGTTCGTTGGCAACATTTTCGTGGATTTTCCCCACTTAGAGGCGGATTAAATTGTTCTCGTATGTAAAATGGAAAATAATAACAGCTGAAGGAAAAACACGAGAGAAGAACTGATATTATTGCTTGTTACATTTGCAGACGGTTCTCTCTCTCTCTCTGTCTCTCTCTCTCACTCTCTCTCTCTCTCTCTCTCTCTCTCTCTCTCTCTCTCTCTCTCTCTCTCTCTCTCTCTCTCTCTCTCTCTCTCTCTCTCTCTCTCTCTCAAAATCAATACATAGCACTTATATAACAAACTTTACTTATTATCGCTATGCCTTTACCAAGGCAGAGCAATAATGTTCTTGCCCGCCTGTGTGTGTGTGTGTGTGTGTGTGTGTGTGTGTGTGTGTGTGTGTGTGTGTGTGTGTTCCCATTATATATCATGAACGGCTTGAGCTATCAACATGAAACCTTCAGGGTATCGAGATATCGCCAAAATCTTGGACGAGTTCGAAAATGGGGACTAAGAGTCAAGGTCAAGGTCACCAAAACGGCTGCCAAAGGTCAGTTAGTTTTAACTACCCGCCATTAGTACCATTATATCTCATGAAACCTTCAGGTTATGAAGACATGGCCAAAATCATCCGCCCCTCCCAAATGCTTTTTTTTCATTCTGATATGTTTCTCACCGCACACGCTGTGGCTGCTGAGGGACACCTTCATGCAGTGGCATTGATATAACTGGGTGGCTCTGCTGCCCAGTTACACAGTCGTCCCTCGGCTCTATGCCTATCCCCCGAAAAGTGGATACAGTACTACCAACGAAGGGAAGTTTCAGCCCGAAATCCACCTAGTTAATGTCTGCTACTACTACTACTACTGCTACTACTACTACTACTACTACTACTACTACTACTACTGCTACTGCTACTACTACTGCTACTACTACTGCTACCACTACTACTACTACTACTACTACTACTACTACTACTACTACTACTGCTACTGCTACCACTACTACTGCTACTACTAGTACAACTACTATTACTACTACTATCGCTGGCTTCTAGCAAGGCAAGGAGATAGTTTTTGTCGGTTTATATATGTGTGTGTGTGTGTGTGTGTGTGTGTGTGTGTGTGTGTGTTGCCAATATATTTCGAAAAGTTGTGGACGAATTCTCACCAAACCTTTAGGAAAGAGCAACTATTTGGATGAGCAGAAGCTAATTACTTTTGGTGAGGATTTGATTAAAGACGGCCGAATGCCAGCCGCCATCATTTTTTTAATTTGGATTGGCTTTTTTTGTGAATCGTGGTGACAATTCCGTAGAGTTTTGCGAATTTCATTCGTCCGACTTTAGTAAGGTGAGGCCATATAGTTTTTGTCTGTGTGAATGTATATGTTGCCAAAATATCTCGCCTTCAAATTTAGTTTGAAGGAAGCTTGTACCCTAACCAACAACATATTTGGGGGGACGGTTAGCATTCGGCACCCGAATTGTTTTGTTTAATTTTTAATACTGGTATGGCTTGGCCTTTTGTGAAACGTGGTGACTGAACTCCGAAGAGTTTTGAGATTATCTTGAAATGTTTGTATCGGGATGTAGTTGTACCTTAGCCAAGAACATATTTTGTCGTGCGATTAGCATTCGGCCCCTGAATGCCTTTGTTTTTCTTTACTGCTAACTACTACTACTACTGCTACTACTACTACTACTTCTACTATTTCTACAACAACAACTACTACAACAACTGCTACTACTACTACCTCTAACAAAAATAATTATAAATATACTAGTAAAACTACTACTACTACAACTGCCATTACCACTACTACTAGTACTATTAGTGTACAGCTTCATTTTCTTAACCCTTGTGTTGTTCATAAATTTTATCCCCTCGCTGTATCTCTGTATCTCCTTTACGTTGCATGACAATTACGGTTGTGGAAGGCAGCGTTGGGTAAACTGTTACTTCTCTCTCTCTCTCTCTTTCTCTCTCTCTCTCTCTCTCTCTCTCTCTCTCTCTCTCTCTCTCTCTCTCTCTCTCATTTCCTTATCCTCTCCTGTTCTCTTCTCCCATTTTCTTCCCTTCTTCAGCCTACCTTCCCTCCAGTTAACATACTCTTTTTCTTTCCTCTCCTCCTTTATCTTTTTCTCGTCTTCCAGTATTTCTCTTATGTATTTCTTTTCCTTTCTTTCCCTCACATACCTTTCTCTTTTTATTTCTTTTTCTTAGTTCTCTCCTTTTTCCTCCTTTCATATTGTTTCCTCCCGTCCCCTCCCCACCTTCGCTTTCTTTTCATTCATTTCCTTCCCTTATCTTTCTTTCTCCTCCCTGTACTCTTCCCACCCCTCCTATCCTCTCGCCTCCCCTCTTCTGCTCTTCCCACCCCTTCCTTTTCTCCTCCCCTTCCCTTCCTTTTCATTCCTTTCCTTTCCCTCCCTACCCTTCCCTTCTCTTTCCTACTCTTCTCTTCCTTTTCTATCCCCACATCTCGTCTCCTCCCTTCCCCCCTCTCTTCTCATCCATCCTCGTTTTCCTTTTCGTTCATTTCCTTCCCTTCCTTTTCCTTCTCTTCCCAGCTCTCTTTTCACCTCCTCTCTCCTTTCCTCTCCTCTCCTGTCTTCCACTTTCCTGTCCCCTTCCCTCTCTCCAATCTTTCCCATTCCTTTCATTCTTTTCCTTCATTCCCCTCTCTTCCCTGCTCGTCACCCCTCCTCTATCAGCCTACACTCTGCTCACTTAAACTTGGCGTAAAATTGCAATCTCTGCGTCTTGAATGCTGAGCTGTAACAAGAAACTACCACTAGACAATGGCGCTGGTCACGAAGAAGTGCTGTTGAGAGATTAGTAGTATGTCATGGTGCTTGTCACGAAGAAGTAATATGTAAAGGATGGAGAGCTGTAGTATTGCCTCATATTGGAACTGAGCTATGGGGAATAAGCAACAACAGAACGAAAATCTGCGCCAAGTTGAAGTGGTAGTAGCATTAGTAGTCGTAGTAGCAGCAGCAGCAGAAGCAGCAGCAGTAGTAGTAGTGGTAGTAGTAGTAGTAGCAGTAGTAGTAGTAGTAGTAACAGTAGTAGTAGTAATAATAGTAGTAGCAGTAGCAGTAGTAGTACAGTAGTTGTAAAATAGTACGGTAGTAATTGTGGTGTAATATTCACGGTAAGGGAAGGGATGTGCAATGCAATGCTCTCTGCTGTTGTGATGATGTAGCCACTTGCTGGAATACGCTGACTAGTGCTGACAGTTTCCAATCGCCAAAATGCGGACTAAGGAAGAGAATGTTGAGAAGACTATTTTATGTGTACAGCTCCGAGAATTTCTTAGCTCAGCAGAACGTTTTGGCATTGGGTAGACGGAAACTTCTCTTCCAACGATATTAGGAGAGACAGAGATCATCTAGACTCCCGGGGTATCGGACCGGCCTCTTCCAATACAGTGGCCAGCCGTCCTGGGAGCTTTTTAGTAACCTGAGTTCCTGGTTGTATATTTATAGGCCTACAAATCCCAACTTCATTAATCTGGCGGAGACCCATAACACGGTAGTTGCAGTATTAGCGGTGGTAGTTGCAGTCCCAGGAACATCTTACTGTGAACCCAGTGGACTGAAGGCTTAAGTTCCCATTCTCCTGCAGTCCACCATCCTCCCTTTGGGGATAGGGAAGTAGCTGAGGGACGTTTGTATAACCAGGCAGTTAAGTTACCAGGTTATATTAGCGCCACCACATGAAGGCGTCCCTCTCCGCCACCAATATAAAGGGAGTTAACTACTAAATGCAGTGAATGCTAAATATTATTACTATAACCCGATCTCGCTGCATTCCCTACACTCACATCTGAGCTCATATACATATGTGTGGGTGGAGAGTGAACGAGGAGGACTGTGCGTGTGTGTGTGTGTGTGTGTGTGTGTGTGTGTGTGTGTGTGTGTGTGTGTGTGTGTGTGTGTGTGTGTGTTACCTACTATTCCTCACCCACACCCTCATCCACTACTACTACTATTACCATTAATAATAATAATAATAATAATAATAATAATATTAATAATGATTATAATAATAATAATAATAATAATAATAATAATAATAATAACAACAATAATAATAAAAATATACACTACTACTACTACTACTAGTAGTAATAGTACTAGTAGCAGCAGAAGCCGTAGTGGTAGTAGTAGTAGTAGTAGTAGTAG
>NC_136981.1:15622911-15627911 GCF_032717465.1 Coenobita brevimanus
AAGCATTTGCAATATTCATGGACTTTTAGGCTTTTGCTTTTTCTCTTTCACCATGAGAGAGAGAGAGAGAGAGAGAGAGAGAGAGAGAGAGAGAGAGAGAGAGAGAGAGAGAGAGAGAGATTTGGCACGGTACACTTAAGCATTTTCTAATAATTTACTGCCGGATCCATACCACACAAGAATTAACTCTGTCAATATGAAGACACATTTTTTTTTCTTCCTCTAGACAGTGATGATGATGGTGATGTTTATGATTACAATATTATTATCATTATTATTATTATTATTATTATTATTATTATTATTATTATTATTATTGTACTGTAAAAATAACTAGCCTTCATAAATACATCACCTGAATAAAATCTGGTCAATATTTATTTTATGGAAATGGTTGCCATAAAGGTAAAAGCCCCAACAATTCCCAATCCAACCCAGTCTAACCTAATCTAACCAAACGCAACGTAACTTCAACTCTAATTCCTCGGTTAACATTCCTCTTTAGGTAACATTATCGTTGGTTTTGGCAGCCCCCCTGGCACTTCTTCTTTGTCATATATTTTCTGAGTTTAATCCTTTTTCGCTTCTTTTAAGTTTTTTCATCATCACCATCATCATCATCATCCATGTTATACGTCCTTTCATCATCATCATCATCCTTATATACATCCTTTCACCATCATCACCACCACCACAACCATCACAACCATCATCATCCATATTATACCTCCCTTCATCATCATCATCATCATCCATATATACATCCTTTCATCAGCATCACCATCATCATCACCACCACAACCATCATCATCATCATCATCATCACCACCGTCATCGTCATCATCCTTATCATACTTCCTTTCATCGTCATCCTTAACTACATCCTTTCATGATCACCATCACCACAACCATCATCATCATCATCATCATCACCATCATCATCATCCATATTATACCTCCTTTCGTCATCAGTACATCCATTCATCATCATCATCACCATCATCACCACCACACTTTCCATCATCATCACCATCATCACCACCACACTTCTCATCATCAACACCATCATCACCACCACACTTCGTCATCATCACCACCACCTTCATCACCATTATCATCATCACATCATCATCCACATATACCTCCTCTCCCACCTAAGGGTGGGGTGAGGAAGGGTCCCGAGAGCAAGATAAAAACTGACAGGAGAAACTAACCAAATTCAACTCAGCTAAATGAGCCACACTCTCATTCACTCAGCAATTATGCCCCGGGAATCCTTACTCAATCTCACAGGCATACACATCCATATTTATTGCCTATTTAACCAAACCTTTCAGTGTTAACGTTATCTTCACACTGGTCTAAATTTTCGTCTATTAATGGAGCTCCCTAACACCTTCTTTCTTGGCGATTTAGTTTTGGATACGGCTGGTTAAAACAGTTTGTATGATGGTTATGCTGAGTATGGTGGTATTTGAATGTTTTAGATGACTCAGAAAAGGAGAGTAAGGAAAATTAACCATATTAAATAGCTTAGGAAGAGGTGTCAGGGAGCTTCCTTAATCGACAAGAGTACGGCCATAGAAGCCATCGGAAATATAAACGTTCAATTATAGAATTACTTCAATATAGAAAAGTTGGGGTAGTCCTTGTTAAGGAACGAGGATGTGGCTGCGTGTGTGTGTGTGGTGTGTGTGTGGTGTGTGTGTGTGTGTGTGTGTGTGTGTGTGTGTGTGTGTGTGTGTGTGTGTGTGTGTGTGTGTGTGTTGGGGAGAATTAGGGAAACGTAATCTCGTTGGGTAAGGAAGCTCGCTAACACCTCTTCCTTACCGGTTTATTTTTGGATATGTGCAGTTAGTAACCTTTTGTACGTTATTTTTGCGGAGTATGCCGACGTTACAAGGCTTTATATAACACATAATAGAACAGTAAGGTGTAATTTAAAAAATAAAAGAAAAGGTGCCAGGGAGTTTCCTTAACGACGAGAATCCGGGCCAGGGTGCTAGGAAAGGGAGAACGAAGGAATACAAAGGAGTACAAAAGAAAGTAAACAGGAAGAGAATTAGTGGTTCTTTCGTGACTGTCACAGAGTAGGCTGTAAGAGAGGGAGAAAAGGGTAAGGGAGAGGGAAGAGGGAGGGGAGAAAGAGAAGGGTATGGGAGAAGAGAGGGAGAGAAGGAGAGTGGGGTAAAGGAAGAAGACAGGGAGAGGGGTGAGGAGAAGACTGTAGGAGAGAAGACGGGAAGGGGTGAAGAAAAAGGGTAGGAGAGATGGGGGGAGGGATAAGAAGGGTAAAGGAAAAGAAACCAGAAGAGAAGAGAAGAGGGAGGGGAAGAAGCGAAGGGGAAGGAGGGGAAAGGAGAAGGGGAGGAGACGGGAAGTGAGAAAAGAGGGAAGGAGGGAGGGGACGAGGAAGGGAAAGAAGGGAATGGAAGGGAGAGGAGAAAAGCGTAAAAAGGGAGGGACAGAGGAGAGGGAATAGCAAAGGTGAAGGTTTCAGGGTATCACCACAAATCCTCTCAAGCTTATGTGGTCAGTTGAATAAAAACATCTGACGGAACCAAGACTACTTAAAAAAGAAAATCTCTGGTTGAAAAAGATTACAATGGACCCAGAAAACATGAACAAAAAATCATAAAAGAATTTCACAAAAATGGTTTCCACAGTAATGATTTCTGCTTTATTATACTTAAATATCACAGTGCTGGAAGGGGGTTGGTGATAGCCAATACCCTCTTCAGGCATAAAATGATCCACAGGTATACATGGCGAGTGATGAGAAGGGTGGGTGGTGAGCTGAATGAAAGGAAGGCAATGATTGATTATGTGTGTGTGGATGAAAGGATGCGAAGATGTGTAATGGATGCAAGAGCTTATAGAGGTTGGGGGAGTGGACTTTCTGACCACTACTTGGTGGTGGCCAGAAACAAGATCCAAATAAAATGGAGAAATAGAAGAAGGGAAGGACGGGAAGAAGGAGTATTTGCAAGGAGAGTGGAAAGATTACAAGAGGGTGAGAAAAAGGCAGAATATAAGACAGAAGTGGAGGAACGATTGGGCAAATATGAACTGGAGCAGGTGGGGGACGTGGAAGGTGTGTGCAGGATATTCACAGAAGAAATATGTGCAGCATGTGATGTGGTGTGTGGGATGAACAGAAGACGGAGGGAGGTGCAAGGAACAGTGCGGTGGAATGAAGAGGTGAGACAGGCTGTAACACAAAAGAAGAAAGCATACAATGAATGGATGAGAAATAGGGGCGTGGAAGAAGTTGAGCGGCGGAAGAGAGAGTTAAATGTAGGAAGAAAAAGAGAGGTGAAAAGATTAGTAAGAGAGAGTAAGAAGAGAGTGGATGAGGAATTTGGAAGGAATTTGAGTGTAAAGTGGAGGGTCTGTAAGAAAATGTTCTGGAAAGAGGTGAAGAGAGTAAGACAGGGCGGAAGTGAAGTTAGCAGGGGAGTGCAAGATAAAAATGGTAGATTACTAGTGGAGAAGGGAGAAAAAGTGAGTAGATGGAGAGAACACTTTAATGAATAGTTGAACATAGAGGATGGAAGTAATGCAAGTATAAGTGGCTGGGGAATGGCTTGGAAAAAGAGGGAGGTGAGAAGACAGGAAGAAATCAGTAAGATAGAAGTTGTGGAAACATTGAAGAAAGTTAAATTAGGGAAAGCCCCAGGAATTGATAGAGTGTGTGGTGAAATGCTGAAGCATGGAGGAGAGATAGTCGTAGAATGGATGTGGAGGATGTGCAGATTGGCCTGGGAGGAAGATAGAGTCCCGGAGGATTGAAAGTCAGGTATAATTATTTCCTTGTACAAAGGAAAAGAGAAAAAAGAAGTGTGTGGTAATCATAGGGGCATTTGTCTTCTTAGTATAATATGAAAAGTGTATGGTAGGATACTTATTGACAGAGTTAGAGAAAGAACAGAGGAATTAGTTGGAGAAGAACAGGGAGGCTTTAGGAAGGGAAGAGGTTGTGTAGATCAGAGATTCATTCTTAGATCTTTAGTGGAAAAGTTTCTAGAGAAGGGAAAGAAGTTGTATGTCGCTTTCATGGATTTGGAGAAAGCATATGACAGGGTGGATAGACAAGGATTGTGGAAAGTATTAAGAATATATGGAGTAGATGGGAAGTTGTTGAATGCTGTGAAGAGTATGTATGATGGTGCTAAGGCTGCAGTGCGTGTGGATGGTGAACTGAGTGAATTTTTCACTTTGAAGGCTGGGTTGAAACAGGGATGTGTCATGTCTCCATGCTTGTTCAATCTGTAAATGGATGGGGTAATAAAAGATGTAAACTCGCTCCAGAAAGTATCGGTGCACTGTGGGTCCGATGCTATCCGGAATGATTCGACCTTGTGGCAGTTACAGCCCGTTAATTCCTGTATATATTATAACATTTAAGGCCAATCCATACTTATTATGAAGGACACAAGAGGTATCTGATATAGCTGTCCTCTGTCGTCAGGGATGCCTGCGTGTCGGAGGACAGAACCACGAATTCCAGTTTCCTTTGTTCCGTGTGTCATAATATTTAACACATATTCTGCACCGAAACTTCCTGGATCGAGTGTACAAGGTAGGGTAGTGGATGTTGGAGTGGCCCTGATGAGAGAGGGTAGTGTTCGGAAACTCCCAGTACTGTTGTTTGCAGATGATACTGTGTTGTTGAATGAAGACGAAGGGGAGCTGCAGGGCTTGGTGGATGAGTTTTGGAGAGTGTGTAAGAAACGGAATCTAAAGGTGAATGTAGGGAAGAGTAAAGTGACGGTCTTTGAGAAAGGTGATGTCAGTGAATGTACAGCGAGATTGGATGGTGAGGAATTGGAAAATGTGAGTACGTTTAAGTACTTGGGTAATGTGATGAGTAAGGATGGAGGTTTGGAGGGTGAAGTGCTTGAAAGGGTACAGCAGGGAAGAAAGGTTGCTGGTTCCTTGAGAGCAGTGATAAGAAACAGGGAAGTGAGCATGGAAGTGAAAAAGTTACTACATGACAG
>NC_136981.1:15632911-15737911 GCF_032717465.1 Coenobita brevimanus
ACTGTGTACACATGTCATCTGAATATTTGCTGTGCGTTGTGGAGGGTTGTTGCATGAATCTGCTGTTGTTCTGCATCTTCACTCACATGTCTGTTACTTCACTGATGCTACAAACTGATGATTTTTTCAGCAGTAAATGGCGATACTGTGGTGGTGGTGGTGGTGTTGATGGTAGCTGTGATGATGATGGTGGTGGTGGTAGTGGTAGCTTTGGTGGTGGTGGTGGGTAGTGGTGGTAGATGTTCAGAAGTAGCTCTCGCTGAGCAAACCACGCGGGGCTCTTGTGCCTCACCAGGAAGCAAACATCATATAATTGGTGTAAAAAAATCTACGGGATGGCCGCATACGGGAACTTGCCTTCCTGCTGTCGACGGGTCTGCTTGGTCAAACAGACCGAGGTAAAACGCTACAGCAAGAATAATAGACGATATCACTTAGTACAGTAATTACATTTTGAGTTGGAGGGGGTCACACATAGCCTTCACTACCCTCTCCACCTTTCCTCAATAACCCCTCCTTCATTACCCCCTCCACCTTTCCTCAATAACCCCTCCTTCATTACCCCCTCCACCTTTCCTCAATAACCCCTCCACCCCTCCTCAATAATCCCTTCTTCATTAACCCCTCTACCTTTCCTCAGTAACCCCTCCTTCATTAACCTCTCCACCTTTCCTCAATAACCCCTCCACCCCTCCTCAATAATCCCTTCTTCATTAACCCCTCTACCTTTCCTCAGTAACCCCTCCTTCATTAACCTCTCCACCTTTCCTCAATAACCCCTCCTTCATTAACCCCTCCACCTTTCCTCAATAACTCCTCCTTCATTAACCCCACCACCTTTTCTCAATAACCCCTCCTTCATTAACTCCCTCTTCATTAACCCCTCCTTACCTGTTCTCGGTACAATAGTTTGGCAGCAACAGGAATATATACACTGATGCCATGGACTTTGTTTCTATTGCAATTCAGAGGCGAGAAATCACCGTGTATTCCCCTCCCTCGTCACACTAATACCAGGCTTCGGGGCGTCATCCCTTAGCCTCATTCTATGGGTTTCAGAGGCCGTGTCCCACTGTTTTTTGGGAATAACTTATCAACAAACAGTTGGATCAGTATGAATTTCTGGCAGAGCTTGTTGCACACCATGCCCTAATTTTTGGTGATATAGTGCATTACCAAATGTGGAGAAATAAGGCACTTGTCCCTGACAAATTATGCTAAAATCCCACCTTCATGACGAGGAAACGGACAAGGGTTCCGTGACGTTGGTCAGTAGGCTCCACCCACCCCTCCAGATCTCTCCCGCCCCCACCCCCACCCTCCCATTCTCTCTCTCTCTCTCTCTCTCTCTCTCTCTCTCTCTCTCTCTCTCTCTCTCTCAAATCGACACTACGGCCAATAGCATTTGTCTTATACATATATTAATGAGGCATGCATTATGCATTATTATATTTGTAAATCTTTATTTAAGAGTGACAGATGACCTGACGTAAAGGCAAGAGTAGGGTAGGGTGGCGGGTGATAACGACCATGATTGATGGCATTGCAGTGGTGTGAAGGTCTTCAGGTTTTGTGTGATTTTGTAGTGGATTTTTTTGTTCCAATACAGCATCTATTGCAGGATGGTTCTTGTCTCGTCAGTCTGTGTTTGCAGTCAGGTGGAATGGGACAGGTGAGGCCTGGTCATTTGTTACAGGTTGGGTATGGGTTGGGAAACGGAAGAGGGTGGAAATATGGCTGGGGAGGAAGGGTAGTGTAGGTTAAGTACGTTGAGGGAGATGTTGGCGAAAATAAAACACACAATAAAAAAAAAAAAAAAAAAAAAAGGAGGAGGCTGGGGGACAATGAGACATTTATACAATGTTCATAGGAATGCGGAGGAGTGGTTGTGGGCAGGTTCAGTTAACACGTCATTGTAGACGATGGAAGGAAGAGGAGACATGTTGGGAGGATAAAATGATGCGAACAAAATACTCTGCACATATTTTATTTAATCCTCGTCACTGTCAAGGAATAAGTCGTCCTCGTTATCGCTGCGTCAGAGTAGTAGTCATATTGCAAACATACTGATTATTCTAATCGTTCTAAGGTATACAGTGTATGGCCCCATAACCCTGCACCCCCCCTTCCTATCCCCCCTACCCAACCGTCCCGCTCCCACATCACCTCTCTTTCTCACACAGTTACCAGACATGCGTTTGCATTATATATTACAGATTCGCTGCCATAGGCCTCACTTTGGTTGGTTTGAACCTGTATTGAGGTGTACTGCCGTAAGCCCTCATCACAAGGGAAACACACACACACACACACACACACACACACACACACACACACACACACACACACACACACACACACACACACACACCACCTGAAAACCTTCACACCACTGCAATGCCATCAATCATGGTCGTTATCACCCGCCACCCTACCCTACTCTTGCCTTTACGTCAGGTCATCTGTCACTCTTAAATAAAGATTTACAAATATAATAATGCATAATGCATGCCTCATTAATATATGTATAAGACAAATGCTATTGGCCGTAGTGTCGATTTGAGAGAGAGAGAGAGAGAGAGAGAGAGAGAGAGAGAGAGAGAGAGAGAGAGAGAGAGAGAGAGAGAGAGAATGGGAGGGTGAGGGTGGGGGCGGGAGAGATCTGGAGGGGTGGGTGGAGCCTACTGACCAACGTCACGGAACCCTTGTCCGTTTCCTCGTCATGAAGGTGGGATTTTAGCATAATTTGTCAGGGACAAGTGCCTTATTTCTCCACATTTGGTAATGCACTATATCACCAAAAATTAGGGCATGGTGTGCAACAAGCTCTGCCAGAAATTCATACTGATCCAACTGTTTGTTGATAAGTTATTCCCAAAAAACAGTGGGACACGGCCTCTGAAACCCATGGTAGGTAATTCTAAATTCAATGCTCTGGCGACGGGAAATGAGTGAGGTGGTGAGAGTCTTATTGATATTAGCCTTAAGTGTTATTGTAATCTGTGGGCCACTAACATTATTCTGGTTAACCTCCATTGCTGGCGTTTCTGTGTCATTGAGATAATTTATATATTAACGTATAATGGTGGAATGATGAGGTGAAACGAGCTGTGGAACAAAAGAAGAAGGCATATGGTGAATGGTTGGCGAGTAGAGGTAGGGGAGAAGATGAGAGAGAGAAGAGAGAGGTATATGTGAGCAGGAGAAGGGAGGTTAAGAGACTGGTGAAGGAGAGTAAGAAGACAGTGGATGAAGAGTTTGGGAGGAATCTGAGTGTGAAATGGAGGGAGAGTAAGAAATTGTTTTGGAAGGAGGTAAAGAAAGTAAGGCAGTGTGAAAGGGGAAATAGTAGGGGAGTGAAAGATAGGAATAATAGATTGTTGGTGGAGAAGAGAGAGAAATTGAGGAGATGGAAGGAGCACTTTGAGGATTTGTTGAATGTAGAGAGTGAGAGCAGTGTGAGTATAAGTGGTTGGGGAATGGCTGGGAGAAGAAGAGATGAGAGGAGGGAGGAAGAGATCAGTAGGTCGGAAGTAGTGGAAGATATGAAGAAGATTAAGCTGGGAAAGGCCCCAGGAATTGATGGAGTGTGTGGTGAAATGCTTAGGTATGGGGGTGAGATTGTTGTGGAATGGATATGGAAGTTGTGTAGATTGGCTTGGGAAGAGGGAAGGGTTCCAGAGGACTGGAAATCAGGTATAATTGTTCCTCTGTACAAAGGAAAAGGGGAGAGAGAAGTATGTGGTAACCATAGGGGTATTTGCCTTCTTAGTGTGACTGGTAAAATATATGGTAGAATACTCATAGATAGGGTTAGGCATATGACAGAGGAGCTAGTTGGAGAAGAACAAGGGGGATTTAGGAAGGGAAAAGGGTGTGTAGATCAGATATTTGTTCTAAGATGTTTAGTGGAGAAGTATCTAGAGAAGGGAAGGAAAGTGTACGCTGCCTTCATGGACTTGGAGAAAGCTTATGACAGAATAGATAGGAAAGGTATGTGGAAGGTATTAAGAATATATGGAGTGGAGGGGAAATTGTTGAGTGCTGTGAGGAGTATGTACGAGGGAGCTAGGGCTACGGTGCGAGTGGATGGTGAGCTGAGTGAGTTCTTTGATCTCAATGTGGGACTGAAACAGGGGTGTGTAATGTCTCCATGGCTGTTTAATATATATATGGATGGGGTCGTAAAGGAGGTACAAGGTAGGGCAGTGGATGTGGGGGTGGCCCTAATGAATGAGGGTGAGATTTGGAAGCTTCCGGTGTTGCTGTTTGCTGATGATACAGTATTGTTGAGTGAAGATGAATGGGAGTTGCAAGGTTTGGTGAATGAATTTGGGACAGTGTGTAGGAGGAGGAAGCTGAAAGATAATGTAAACAAAAGTAAAGTTATGGTGTTTGAGAGGAATGAAGTCACAGAGTGTGCAGTGAGGTTGGATGGTGAGGATATGGAGAATGTGAGTGCATCCAAGTACTTGGGTAGTGTGATGAGTAAGGATGGAACTTTGGGGGATGAAGTACGTGAAAGGGTACAGCAGGGAAGGAAGGTTGTTGGCACACTGAAAGCAGTGATGAGAAATAGGGAGGTGAGTATGGAAGTTAAGAAGTCTCTGCATGATGGTATTGTGATCCCTACCCTGACGTATGGAAGCGAGGCGTGGACCTTGCAAGAGGGGAACAAGTCAAGAGTGAGAGCAGTGGAAATGAGTTACTTGAGAGGAGCATGTGGAGTGACATGGAGGGACAGGTTGACGAATGAAGAAGTGAAGGAACGTTGTGGGGTAGATGTGGATGTGGTTGAAAAGATTAGGAGAAATACACTGAGGTGGTTTGGACATGTGGAGAGGATGGAGAGTGAAAGACTGACTAAGAGGGTGTATGTGGGTGAGGTGGAGGGAGGGAGAGGGAGGGGTAGACCGAGGATGAGGTGGAGAGATGGAGTTGAGAGGTATATGAGGGAGGGGGGGGTGAGTTGGGGGGAGGGGAGTCAAATGGTGGGTGACAGAGTGACTTGGAGGCGTTTTGTCTGCGGCCACCCTTTGCGGGATTAGGGCGTCTGGCTATAGATAGATAGATAGATAGATAGAACGTATAATGGGAATACTCGGCCATAATCATTTGTCACATAAATTGCACACACACACACACACACACACACACACACACACACACACACACACACACACACACACACACACCGCAGACATATACACATATCCCACACAGGACTTGGCACAAACACAAACACATACAAACACGCATCCACTCTCTCTCTCTCTCTCTCTCTCTCTCTCTCTCTCTCTCTCAGTGCAGTCGGTGTGAGCGTTACAGCCACTGTTCAGCTTCACATTACTGTCATCTCCACCACACATACAGGCCTCGTTGGTTGCTCGTCCTCGCTTCTCACTTTCTTCTGACCGCCTAACACTGTCACATATCACGTCTTTCTGCACCTTCTGGTCATTAATTGAGCTGAGAACTGGATATTGGATATATAAACGTTTTTCTTGTTTTATTTTACTTTCCAGTAGACGATATTTTTAAAATTTTAGGCAGGTTCATTGGATTTGAGGAGTCAGAGATAGCCTTTTCTGACCCCTTCGAAAAACAGCATTAGGAACAGCTGCCCCCTCCCCCTCCCTCTCCCTCCTCCCCATCTCCCTTTCCTCCCTGCCCACGGGGGGGGGGGGAGGTTCTTCCTGGATAACCGAGATCCTCCTTACAGGATGCAGGAGAGGTTGTGGACGTTTGGCTCCCGGATTTGAAGTCGCAGTTGTTCTTCCTTTTCTGGGATGCACAGCCCATAAAACGTCAGTTGGCTTGCGATCGCAACCCCACCCTCATCACCACCACGAGAGAAGCCAGACACCTTGCCAAGGCTGTGCTCACCCAGACTCAGCGTACTCAAGTCAATTATAAGAACAGATTTAAAAACAAACAATGAAAATCTCTCTACTCTGCAAGCAATATATCAGTTAAGTGATGTCGTATACCTCCCAGACATGGAGCCCCATCCTTTCTAAAACCCAGTTCAGCAACATGCAGACCATATAGAACAACACCCAACACATTGTCACTGGCTGCACCAAAGCCACTTCCATAGCTCAGTTACACTTTGAAATTAAAGTTCTCCCTGTCAAAGAATATCTTGTGAGAGGCACGCAGTCCAAAGTGGTAGACTGTGCTGACACACAACACCCATATCATTATGGCAGAGCCACACAACACACCGAGGCACATGTAACAGCCGCCACAGTCTTCAGCAATATTCCACCTCCGAGCATTGCAGCACTAGCAATGAAAAAACACCCACACGTTTTATGATGTTCAGGACAATTCAACACTTTGATCAGAACACTGTATTACAAGACTTCCGTCCCATCAGAGCTGTCCTTAAATAGAGCTGATTACGTTCGCCTGGCTAGGTTTAGATAAGGACATCACCCAGCCCTCCTCAGTGACCATTTTAGTTTCGGTATGGGTGGAATCAGAGATGACACGTGCCAAACTTGTGTAATAATCCCACGCAGCATAACACACATAATGAAGCACAGCACAGCACATGCCACACTAACACACAGACACAACAACAGGAGTGTAAGGAACCTATGGGACGATCCCATAGGGGCAGTTGCTTGCTTGCGATTGGTAGGTCTGCTCTGTCAGGCAGACCGAGGTTAAGCAACAGCAAAAACAGTTAACCCCTTCAGAGCAAGAGGATTCTTCAGAGATAAATGAAAATCACCTGGTGGTTGCTCGATTAAAATGAAGAATAACTCATGAGACTGAAAAGGTTACCTCTTCCACTCTCTCATCTTCTCGCCCCCTTTATTTCAGCAAAACCAGACGATTTTATTCATACGCTAGTGAGTCACAGAAGATTAAGTATTATCACCACTAGACCTCTTCTAATATGAACAGATTTTTACTATTCTATTTCAGCTAGATGTGTATGGCTTTTTTCATCTCATAGGAATCTGAGAATATTAACCACTTTGTCATTCCTTATAGTTTCCCCACAAATTAATCAAAGTGTAAATACTGGCTTGCCTCCTAGAAGGGAAATACTCTACTTGGTTTCGTGAAAAGAAATAGTTTCGTGGCCTCGAACGGAAATTTGTGTTTTCGTCTCGCCTTATTCGTGGTAGTGGTTGGTTGGTTGGTTGTTTGGGTGAGGGTTGAGGCCCGTGAGCCTGGGTGTGGGTGTAGGGAGACTGGAGGTGGTGATGGTTGTGGGTGTTGTGTTGCGATGGAGAGTGTAGAGGATGGGTGTGGTTGGTGGTGATGATGATGATGATGATGGTATTGGGTGTGAGTGTAGTGTGTGGTGGGGGAGCTGTTGAGAGTGGGTGTGGGTGATTGTAGTGATGGTGATGGGTGTTGGTGTAGTGGTGGTGGTGGTATTGGTGATAATGGATGTAGATGGTGATGGTGGTGGTGATGATGATGGTTCTGAGTGTGCATATCTGAGTAAGTGTAATGAGCGTTGGTGTTGGTTATGATGATGATGATGGTGATGATGATGATGATGATAATGATGGTGGTGATGGTGGTGGTGGGCGTGGGTGTTAGAATGGGAGTTGTGAGCGATGATGTTGGTAGTGGGTGTGTGTATTGGTGTGGGTAAGGGTGTGGCTGTGGTTTTGAGTGGTGTTGGTAGTGGGTGTGTGTACTGGTGTGGGTAAGGGTGTGGGTGTTGTTTTGACTAGTGTTGGTAGTGGGTGTGTGTACTGGTGTGGGTGTTGTTTTGAGTGGTGCTGGGTGTGTGTACTGGTGTGGGTAAGATAGTCGGTGTGGTTCTGAGTGGTGTTGGTAGTGGGTGTGTGTACTGGTGTGGGTAACGGTGTGGGTGTTGTTTTGAGTGGTGTTGGTAGTGGGTGTGTGTATTGGTGTGGGTAACGGTGTGGGTGTGGTTCTTTTTTTTTTTTTTTTTTTTTTTTTTTTTACGTGTCTGAATCTGGGCAGAGGCTTCAGAGCCTATTAATTTTCTCAGGGGCAGTAACCTATCCCAAGGCCTGTAGTCCTCCTACACCTCCACATGTCACCACTTCGGCGCTAACACCCACCATCCATATTGAATACATACTAGGGCTGTTTCATACAGGATTGGTGTATTGGTATTAGCAGGGGTATTTTTACGACATGTCGGCAGGTCATCTGGTAGTTCAGGAAAGTCTGCTTTTTAGGAAATTCAAATCCTTAAACTGTTCCCTGCCCCAGCCGGGATTCGATCCTGGGTCCATTAGGACTGCAGGTCGCCTCTCTACCGACTCAGCCACGCCTGAGTGGTGTTGGTTGTGGGTAAGTGTGCTGGTGTGGGTAAGGGTGTGGGTGTAGTTTTAAGTGATGGATGTGGGTGTAGTGGGTGGTGGTGGTGGGTGTGGGGTTAGTGAGACGTGGTAATGGACTTTTGAAAAATAGTGTGGGTGTGGAGGGAAAATGTATGAGGGAGCACCTCCTCCCCCCCCCCTCTCTCTCTCTCTCTCTCTCTCTCTCTCTCTTTCATAACACCACTACCAGAGCAGTTTGCATAGATAGTAGCCTACTGATTACAGAATAAATTTTTCAGGCCAACACCTAGATTATCAGAATGAGAACACACTCAGCTGGAATATTAATACTACGCTAAGCATCCATTATTCAGAGCTCACAGGCGCTCGCTTCGCCAATGCTGCACACTTATTGGTTCAGTGGAGTGGGTTGGTTTTAGAACAGGTCGCCGAATTTCATATTAGTGTCGCATTGTTCCAGTGTGTGTGTGTTCCAGTGAGGCGTATAGAAGCGTGTGTGTGTGTGTGTGTGTGTGTGTGTGTGTGTGTGTGTATTCCAGTGAGGCGTATAAAAGCGTGTGTGTGTGTGTGTGTGTGTGTGTGTGTGTGTGTGTGTGTGTGTGGAAGGGGAGGCTAGGAATTTATTTTATTTCCTTTCGAGGACGTTACAATACACTGCACATTAATATTCTCACCTATTGGTTTGCTTCTATGTGTTGTGTTAGGGACATAATTAGAGCCCTACTGAAACTAGAGTAAAAGCTATCTTTATTACGAATGTTTATTTTCTCTATTTCCATCCGATGTCCAAGCCTAACGTTACCTAACCGTGGACAAATCTTTACATCTAAAGAAGGCCATGTCTAATCATACTCTCCTCCCAGACCATGCTCTCGGGAGCCCCTCTCAAAACAAGAATCACTAGTAATGAAAGTTCCTGTTATATCAATACTGTCTTTGCTGTAGGCCTAGTCAATCATTTGACATTAACAGCAGCTGCAATGCTTCTTTATAGGAAAACCAAGTTGCCTCTTCACAAACATTTCCCTCGTCAGAAGTGAGAAGAAAGTAATTTAATTCGCTTCTGGACTTCGCTTCAGTAATTTAAAGTGTAAGTATACGCTGGGAAGTGATAGGAATGTATGATCTTTACCAATCTTTAAAACTTTGTCACAGACTCAGTGCCATTGTTGTTGCTATTGTTACTGCTTAGTCCCGGTCTGTCTGGCCGAGCTGACCCATCGACCACAGGTAAGCAAATGCTTCTGTGGGGCCGTCCTACAATTACAGTACAGTACAGTGTGTACACCGAGTGGGGATCGGCGCCCCTTGTAAACAGCGCCTCACCAGGGTGGGATCAGGTCCTTTCCCACGGTAAGGTGCAGGGAAATATCAGGAGGTTTGGCTCCCAGGTGGACACCGCAGATGCGTAGCTCCACTCAGGGTGCACACCTCTACCACTTGTAAGCTTCTTGTCAGATTTTCAGTGCTAGTGTAGAAAAACAAAATAAAATAAAGTAAAACTGAGTGAAATCGTCTCAGAATCTCACATATATAATTACACAAAGTCCCTTGCTTCGTTTTTATTCATACACGTCAAATACCTCAAAGATGACTCAAGTACGACGTAACTGTGAATATGGTATTGAAGATGAAGCAAATAAACAATTCATACTTCCTCTCTCAAACGGCATAGCTCTCTTGAGCAGTAATAAATGAGTATATAAATTAGTACTTAAGTAAAGAAACAGGCATAGGACCCCACGACAAAAAATTGTACCATGAAAAAATTCCGAGAATTGAATAACCTCACATGACTACAGTGATCATAAATAACTCTTGTGGATAAGACGGGCGTGACGAGCCAGAGTAGAAGCTGTCATACGGTCAATCCCACTATACTCTTTTCACCTGAACTTGGCCCAGATGTTCGTCCCTTTGCGGTATACTTCATATAGCGACACAAGAGGACAATGCTACGGCTCTACATCCTTTCCACGGCACCTCTCAGTGACTAGCATTATATTCTAGTGTCAGTTGATTGTTATAACTCAATATTCAAAATGGAGGGATAGGAACTTTAGGCCAAGTTAGAGTAAAAAGAGTATATTCCTAGCATCTCACCTGTGCAACTTAGGGAATTCACCTAACCTGACCTTATACAAATAAACACAATGCACACAGGGAGGAGAATAATATGGGTGTCCACAGTAATATCCAGAATACAGCAAACCATGATAGGAGTCGAGTCCTTACCACAAAGAACATCCATTCCTAATCCTGTGGTGGTGATGGTAGCAGAGTAGTAGCAATTCTAGTAGTAACAGTGGTGGTGGTAGTGGTGGTGTAGAAGCAGCAGCAGTTGTTGTAGTCCCAGGTTCATCTGAAGCGTAAACCCGGTGAACTGCAGGCTAAATTCTCCCTTCTCGACACTGCACAATCCACTTTTAGGGGGAATAGAGAGGGAGGCAGAGGACGCTTGTATAACTGGGCAGGCAATATCGGTGTCACCACCTGAAGGCGTCCCTCTCCCGCACACCACTTCCGGTTAGAAAATGTTAGCTAGTATGACACCTAAGCAACTGTTGTTCAGTGGAAATATAGCTAATGATATTAAATGTTTATGTGTATTTTTCAGCCTTCCTTATTTCGCTGCTTCATTTTCTTATTTAATTCTTTCTATATCAAGACGATTATTTTCAGCCTAGAAGTTTTTATTTATTTATTTATTTTATTACTATTTGTTGAAAGAGAATGGTTTGCTGCACCCTTACTTAACCCTTTCGCTAAGAGTAGGCTAGTTTCAGAGTATGTTGTAGGAGTAGACTAGTTTTAGTGTACAGTATGGAAGCAGTAGACCAGTTTCAGTGTATGTCGCAGGAGTAGACTATTTTCAGGGTTGGAGGAGTAGACTAGATTCAGTGTATGTTGGAGAAGTAGACTAGTTTCAGTGTATGTTGAGGTAGTTTCAATACATAGTAGACTAGTTTCAGTTTATGTTAGAGGAGTACAATGATGTTCATAAGCTACCGAGATCCATCCCAAATGAGACAAAAACAAAAAACAAAGCCTCTACTACCACCACACCAGCCCTGATGGAGAGAACACACCAACATGGTTCAGTTTGGATGGTTCGCTACTATACTTCTTTCTCCTTAACCTGGCCTCGATTTTCGTCCTTTTGCAGCTTATTTCACGTAGCTGTGGGAGGAAGAGACAATACTAGGGCTCTACATCCTTTTCATAGCACTTCTTCGTGACTAGCACCGTACTCCGTATCCTAGTGTTAATCTATTGCTACAACTCAGTACTTAAGTTTTAAGCCAAGATTGATTAACAAAGAGCATAGTAACCAAGGAGATTCATTCCCATCGCATAACTAAAATTCATTGAATCTGACGTGAACCCAGCTTAGTTTTCGAGGCGTGGGAGTGGCTCAGTTCCGTCAGATGAAAACTTAGGTCCGTATTCTCTCCAGTTAAGGAAGCTCCCTAACACCTCTTCCTTAGTGATTTATTTTTGGATATGGCTGGGTAATATCCTTTTGAAGATCGTCTATGTTAAGTATGGCGACATTGGAAGGAGTTATGTAATACGGAGAAGGACAGTAAGGTATAATAAACAAATTAAGGGGCATTGGGAAAGGTGTTAGGGAGCTTGCTTAACCATGGAGAATATGTTCGTTAGTGTGTCTAGTTAAGCTGTGGTGTATTGTAAAAGCCAAGGGCCATCCAGACCTAATATTACTGGCCATCCATCATACACCACAAGCCATTGGTGGCCACGGTGGATCTTTGACACTAAACACGGGAATAATTCAACAGGTTCCCATTGGCCACGATGCCGTCAGTCTTTCTCTTTCACTAGTAGTATAGGCTGGGCAGTAATACCGCTGCACTACAACACTCTCATGGTAGTGTCCTGTGTTGTGGAGAAGGCTCAGTCGGCTGGTGTGGGCGTGGGTGTGACATTTGCTTAGGGGATGATTTAATGATACAGGGTAATGATAATACTGACTATCTGCTGATCTGGGTGTGGGTGTGGCAGTGGGAGTAGGAAACAAACAGGTGATGCAGGGTAGATACTGATAACACTGAGCCGTACCCCCAACACACGAGAAATGTCCCGGTGGAGTGGATGTGCAGCGTTATATGTGGTCAAGCCTGTGTATTGGGGAAGTACTGTGACTGGTGCTGTTAGTGGGGGGTATTATTTGTGGGAGGTGGTATTTGTGGTGAAGGAGAGAGAGAGAGAGAGAGAGAGAGAGAGAGAGAGAGAGAGAGAGAGAGAGAGAGAGAGAGAGAGAGAGAGAGAGAGAGAGAGAGAGAGAGAGAGCGTAAACTGTTCAACAAGCACAAACAGATGCTTTTCTTGGTGTCTTCTAATAAATACAGAAGAGAAGAGGAGTGGTAAAGACGAGCAACGATACTGAAATACTCATTTTACTCTAACCTGGCCAAGATTTTCGTCCTTTTGCAGCTTATTTCAGGTAGCTCAGTACCGGTAGCAGAAAAATACGAGTACTAGGACTCCACATCCTTCTCAAAGCATTTCCTTAGGACAGAGATAATTTTCTAGTAATGCATCGGGCCAGCTAACGTGGAGGAGGCATTATGTGATTGGTCTCTCCATTCGTGCTGCGTAGGTGCTTGCGTACGTGCATCCGTCCGTAACACATTTATGGGCGCAATATCTCCCGAACCCAAAGACAGATTTCCACCAAACTTTTGTCAGTGATGCACTATGAGGAGGTGATGAACTGATTAGCTCAGTTAGGTCAAGGGGTTAAATGTGAGGGTTATACAGGGTCAACTTAGTTTATCCTTGTAGGCACAATACCTCCAGAACCCCTCGACGGATTTCGACCAAACTTTTACCAGTGATACGGCATGAAGGGAAGATGAAATGAATATGTTAGCAAGGTCAAGGGGTCAAAGGTCAAGGTCATATGGGTGTGGGCACTATATCCCCAGAACTCCTCGACGGATTTCGACCAAATTTTTGTCAATGATATAGTATGAAGGGACAATGAACTGATTAGGTTAGCAAGGTCAAGGGCCAAAGGTCAAGGTCATATGGGTGTGGGCACGATATCTCCAGAACCCCTCGAGGGATTTCGACCAAACTTTTGTCAGTGATTCAGTATAAAAAATAAATGAATTGATTGAGTCAGCAAGATGATAATGTCAGAAACCAAGGCCATATGGGTACAACTTAGTTTATCTTTAGTCTCACTTCAACCCACAGTGAACCCTATCAAGATGTTGTATTGTGAGTCAGTCCACAAGGCCTGGCGGAGGCATACCAAGCGATGCTATGCGTCTACAGCTCAGGACCCAATTTCTTGGCGTTGCATGTTAATCTGTATCTATGACTCAGTACCCTGGGTGGAGAGATGGAAATTTTAGGCCAAGTTAGAGGAAAAAGAGTATGGTTGATAAATGGAAAAAAATATGAACACTGCAACTTCCTTCTCCTGTCGCTGTTACCTCTTGGCTGGCGGGCCTTTGCTCATGGTAGCTGAAGAAAATAAAACACATAGGGCCGCTCAACATGTGTCCAACTGAAAGCAGTTTCTGAACAGCACTTCGCTTTCTTCGCAACCAACGATTTATGTATTGACGTAGGAAACTCCACAGACAATCTTTGACTCATTCTGTGCAATATAAAAGCAAAGGCAACACTCTGGGGTCAAAAAACCTTTTTAGATAATTTTAATTGACTTGAAATTAAACCGGGGTCATCTTTGACGCAGTTGCCACCGTGCTGACAAATTTCATCCAAATCTTCTTTCCAGTTTCGTCAGTGCCCCCCCCCACCACACACACAGAAACAGGAATACACACACACACACACACACACACACACACACCAAGGCACTTAGAACCAGGTACAAACTCCCTCCGTCCTTAACTTCGACGCTAACTCTCTACAGCCAATTGAAAAAAGAATACCTGAGAGTTTTCCCAACATTTTCTCGGCTCGGCTTTGTATTAGATGCGCGCGCGTGCGTGCGTGCGTGTGTGTGTGCGTGCGTGTGTTCTTACCTTACCTTACCTAATTGTATCTTTACAGGAATGAGTCAAGCTCGTACTGTCCCGTGTCTTAAACCATATTTATCGTACATATCCTTAAATTTGTGAATTGTTTTGGCACACACTATTTCATTCGGTAGTGCATTCCATTGATCAATTGCTCTGTTTGGGAAACTGAATTTCCTTAGGTCTTTATCACCTCTCTTCTTATGCAGTTTTTTGCAGTGTCCTCTTGCTGATGCTTCTCCATATGTTAAGTAATCATTTATGTCTATTTTCTCCTTTCCTGATATGCATTTATATAGCATTATCATGTCACCTCTTTTCCTTCTCTCCTGTAGTGTTGGTAGATTCAGTTTATTTAGTCTTTCTTCGTAGCTTAGGTCCCTTAAGCTTGGTATCCATCTTGTAGCGGCCCTTTGAACTTTTTCAATCTTGTCTATATGCTTTTTGAGATGAGGACTCCAGACTACTGATGCATATTCCAGGGTTGGTCTAATGAATGATGTTATTATCCTTCTTAGCATGTCTTCATTTATGTATGTGAATGCTATTCTCATATTTGCAAGCAGTGTATACATGTTCCGCACCTTCTTGCTGATGTGGTCAGCCGGAGATAGTCTGTTATTGATAATCACACCTAGGTCTTTCTCTCTTTCTGATGTGTATAGGGTTTTATTTCCTAACTTATAATCCCAATCAGGTCTTTTTCCACTTTTACCAAACTTGATTACATGACACTTGTCCACATTGAATTCCATTTGCCATGTACTACTCCATTCATGAAATTTACTTAATTCTTCTTGTAGCTCTTTACAAGAGTCTGTGTTAGTAATTCTCCTTTGTATTTTTGCATCATCTGCAAACATATTCAGATAGCTCTCATTTCCAGTGTTACTGTTTATATCATTTATATACACTAAAAACATGATTGGTGCCAGCACTGAACCCTGTGGTACTCCACTAGTCACTTCTTTCCATGATGAGTAGTTTCCTCTTAGTACTGTCCTCATTTCTCTTTTTATGAGAAAGTCTTGCATCCAACAAAACAGTTTGCCTCGAATTCCTCCTTCATGGTACAGTTTCCATAAAAGTCTTTGGTGTTGTACTGTGTCAAAAGCTTTCTTGAAATCTAAATAGATACTGTCCACCCATCCTTCCCTTTCCTGTATTGTGTTTGTTACTCTGTCATAGTAGCTCAACAGATTAGTAACACATGATTTTCCTTTTCTGAAACCAAACTGTCTTTCTGTTATCATACTGTGTTCTTCTAGATGATTTACCCAAGCTTTTCTTATAAATTTTTCTAATACCTTGCTTACAACACTGGTCAGTGATACTGGTCGGTAGTTGAGTGGATTTTGTCTATTTCCTTTCTTGAACAAGGGGACAAAATTTGCTTTTTTCCAAATATCAGGTAGTTTACCTTGACTCAAGGATTTCTTGAAAATTAAAAATAATGGTTTACTTAACTCCTGTGCACATTCTCGTAATACCCAACATGAAATTTCATCAGAACCACTTGCTTTTCCTCTGCCTAATCTACATAACTCCTCCTGTATTACTTTTTCTGCTATTTGTATATCTGGTAGTATGTGTGGACATGCGTGTTCCACATAGTCCCTCTCAAAATTTTTTTCTTCTGTAAAAACTAATTGGAAATTCTTATTTAGTGCTTCACAAATATCTTTCTCTTGTGTATAAGTGATTCCCTCGTCCGTAATGGATTGTATTATATCTTTTACTTTAGTTTTGCTTCTGATATAGTTGTAAAACAGCTTTGGTTGATCACTACTTTTATTTATTATATCCTCCTCAAATTGTTTTTGGGCTTCCCTCCTTATTCTTGTATAGTCGTTTCTTGCCTGTTTGTAATTATTATACGCCCTTTCACTATTGTGTCTTCTGTATCTATTCCACAACAAATGTGTGTGAGTGTGTGTGTGTGTGTGTGTGTGTGTGTGTGTGTGTGTGTGTGTGTGTGTGTGTGTGTGTGTGTGTGTGTAAGGGGAGGCTAGGAATTTATTTTATTTCCTTTCGAGGACGTTACAATACACTGCACATTAATATTCTCACCTATTGGTTTGCTTCTATGTGTTGTGTTAGGGACATAATTAGAGCCCTACTGAAACTAGAGTAAAAGCTATCTTTATTACGAATGTTTATTTTCTCTATTTCCATCCGATGTCCAAGCCTAACGTTACCTAACCGTGGACAAATCTTTACATCTAAAGAAGGCCATGTCTAATCATACTCTCCTCCCAGACCATGCTCTCGGGAGCCCCTCTCAAAACAAGAATCACTAGTAATGAAAGTTCCTGTTATATCAATACTGTCTTTGCTGTAGGCCTAGTCAATCATTTGACATTAACAGCAGCTGCAATGCTTCTTTATAGGAAAACCAAGTTGCCTCTTCACAAACATTTCCCTCGTCAGAAGTGAGAAGAAAGTAATTTAATTCGCTTCTGGACTTCGCTTCAGTAATTTAAAGAGTAAGTATACGCTGGGAAGTGATAGGAATGTATGATCTTTACCAATCTTTAAAACTCAGTGCCATTGTTGTTGTTATTGTTACTGCTTAGTCCCGGTCTGTCTGGCCGAGCTGACCCATCGACCACAGGTAAGCAAAAGCTTCTGTGGGGCCGTCCTACAATTACAGTACAGTACAGTGTGTACACCGTGTGGGGATCGGCGCCCCTTGTAAACAGCGCCTCACCAGGGTGGGATCAGGTCCTTTCCCACGGTAAGGTGCAGGGAAATATCAGGAGGTTTGGCTCCCAGGTGGACACCGCAGATGCGTAGCTCCACTCAGGGTGCACACCTCTACCACTTGTAAGCTTCTTGTCAGATTTTCAGTGCTAGTGTAGAAAAACAAAATAAAATAAAGTAAAACTGAGTGAAATCGTCTCAGAATCTCACATATATAATTACACAAAGTCCCTTGCTTCGTTTTTATTCATACACGTCAAATACCTCAAAGATGACTCAAGTACGACGTAACTGTGAATATGGTATTGAAGATGAAGCAAATAAACAATTCATACTTCCTCTCTCAAACGGCATAGCTCTCTTGAGCAGTAATAAATGAGTATATAAATTAGTACTTAAGTAAAGAAACAGGCATAGGACCCCACGACAAAAAATTGTACCATGAAAAAATTCCGAGAATTGAATAACCTCACATGACTACAGTGATCATAAATAACTCTTGTGGATAAGACGGGCGTGACGAGCCAGAGTAGAAGCTGTCATACGGTCAATCCCACTATACTCTTTTCACCTGAACTTGGCCCAGATGTTCGTCCCTTTGCGGTATACTTCATATAGCGACACAAGAGGACAATGCTACGGCTCTACATCCTTTCCACGGCACCTCTCAGTGACTAGCATTATATTCTAGTGTCAGTTGATTGTTATAACTCAATATTCAAAATGGAGGGATAGGAACTTTAGGCCAAGTTAGAGTAAAAAGAGTATATTCCTAGCATCTCACCTGTGCAACTTAGGGAATTCACCTAACCTGACCTTATACAAATAAACACAATGCACACAGGGAGGAGAATAATATGGGTGTCCACAGTAATATCCAGAATACAGCAAACCATGATAGGAGTCGAGTCCTTACCACAAAGAACATCCATTCCTAATCCTGTGGTGGTGATGGTAGCAGAGTAGTAGCAATTCTAGTAGTAACAGTGGTGGTGGTAGTGGTGGTGTAGAAGCAGCAGCAGTTGTTGTAGTCCCAGGTTCATCTGAAGCGTAAACCCGGTGAACTGCAGGCTAAATTCTCCCTTCTCGACACTGCACAATCCACTTTTAGGGGGAATAGGGAGGGAGGCAGAGGACGCTTGTATAACTGGGCAGGCAATATCGGTGCCACCACCTGAAGGCGTCCCTCTCCCGCACACCACTTCCGGTTAGAAAATGTTAGCTAGTATGACACCTAAGCAACTGTTGTTCAGTGGAAATATAGCTAATGATATTAAATGTTTATGTGTATTTTTCAGCCTTCCTTATTTCGCTGCTTCATTTTCTTATTTAATTCTTTCTATATCAAGACGATTATTTTCAGCCTAGAAGTTTTTATTTATTTATTTATTTTATTACTATTTGTTGAAAGAGAATGGTTTGCTGCACCCTTACTTAACCCTTTCGCTAAGAGTAGGCTAGTTTCAGAGTATGTTGTAGGAGTAGACTAGTTTTAGTGTACAGTATGGAAGCAGTAGACCAGTTTCAGTGTATGTCGCAGGAGTAGACTATTTTCAGGGTTGGAGGAGTAGACTAGATTCAGTGTATGTTGGAGAAGTAGACTAGTTTCAGTGTATGTTGAGGTAGTTTCAATACATAGTAGACTAGTTTCAGTTTATGTTAGAGGAGTACAATGATGTTCATATGCTACCGAGATCCATCCCAAATGAGACAAAAACAAAAAACAAAGCCTCTACTACCACCACACCAGCCCTGATGGAGAGAACACACCAACATGGTTCAGTTTGGATGGTTCGCTACTATACTTCTTTCTCCTTAACCTGGCCTCGATTTTCGTCCTTTTGCAGCTTATTTCACGTAGCTGTGGGAGGAAGAGACAATACTAGGGCTCTACATCCTTTTCATAGCACTTCTTCGTGACTAGCACCGTACTCCGTATCCTAGTGTTAATCTATTGCTACAACTCAGTACTTAAGTTTTAAGCCAAGATTGATTAACAAAGAGCATAGTAACCAAGGAGATTCATTCCCATCGCATAACTAAAATTCATTGAATCTGACGTGAACCCAGCTTAGTTTTCGAGGCGTGGGAGTGGCTCAGTTCCGTCAGATGAAAACTTAGGTCCGTATTCTCTCCAGTTAAGGAAGCTCCCTAACACCTCTTCCTTAGTGATTTATTTTTGGATATGGCTGGGTAATATCCTTTTGAAGATCGTCTATGTTAAGTATGGCGACATTGGAAGGAGTTATGTAATACGGAGAAGGACAGTAAGGTATAATAAACAAATTAAGGGGCATTGGGAAAGGTGTTAGGGAGCTTGCTTAACCATGGAGAATATGTTCGTTAGTGTGTCTAGTTAAGCTGTGGTGTATTGTAAAAGCCAAGGGCCATCCAGACCTAATATTACTGGCCATCCATCATACACCACAAGCCATTGGTGGCCACGGTGGATCTTTGACACTAAACACGGGAATAATTCAACAGGTTCCCATTGGCCACGATGCCGTCAGTCTTTCTCTTTCACTAGTAGTATAGGCTGGGCAGTAATACCGCTGCACTACAACACTCTCATGGTAGTGTCCTGTGTTGTGGAGAAGGCTCAGTCGGCTGGTGTGGGCGTGGGTGTGACATTTGCTTAGGGGATGATTTAATGATACAGGGTAATGATAATACTGACTATCTGCTGATCTGGGTGTGGGTGTGGCAGTGGGAGTAGGAAACAAACAAGTGATGCAGGGTAGATACTGATAACACTGAGCCGTACCCCCAACACACGAGAAATGTCCCGGTGGAGTGGATGTGCAGCGTTATATGTGGTCAAGCCTGTGTATTGGGGAAGTACTGTGACTGGTGCTGTTAGTGGGGGGTATTATTTGTGGGAGGTGGTATTTGTGGTGAAGGAGAGAGAGAGAGAGAGAGAGAGAGAGAGAGAGAGAGAGAGAGAGAGAGAGAGCGTAAACTGTTCAACAAGCACAAACAGATGCTTTTCTTGGTGTCTTCTAATAAATACAGAAGAGAAGAGGAGTGGTAAAGACGAGCAACGATACTGAAATACTCATTTTACTCTAACCTGGCCAAGATTTTCGTCCTTTTGCAGCTTATTTCAGGTAGCTCAGTACCGGTAGCAGAAAAATACGAGTACTAGGACTCCACATCCTTCTCAAAGCATTTCCTTAGGACAGAGATAATTTTCTAGTAATGCATCGGGCCAGCTAACGTGGAGGAGGCATTATGTGATTGGTCTCTCCATTCGTGCTGCGTAGGTGCTTGCGTACGTGCATCCGTCCGTAACACATTTATGGGCGCAATATCTCCCGAACCCAAAGACAGATTTCCACCAAACTTTTGTCAGTGATGCACTATGAGGAGGTGATGAACTGATTAGCTCAGTTAGGTCAAGGGGTTAAATGTGAGGGTTATACAGGGTCAACTTAGTTTATCCTTGTAGGCACAATACCTCCAGAACCCCTCGACGGATTTCGACCAAACTTTTACCAGTGATACGGCATGAAGGGAAGATGAAATGAATATGTTAGCAAGGTCAAGGGGTCAAAGGTCAAGGTCATATGGGTGTGGGCACTATATCCCCAGAACTCCTCGACGGATTTCGACCAAATTTTTGTCAATGATATAGTATGAAGGGACAATGAACTGATTAGGTTAGCAAGGTCAAGGGCCAAAGGTCAAGGTCATATGGGTGTGGGCACGATATCTCCAGAACCCCTCGAGGGATTTCGACCAAACTTTTGTCAGTGATTCAGTATAAAAAATAAATGAATTGATTGAGTCAGCAAGATGATAATGTCAGAAACCAAGGCCATATGGGTACAACTTAGTTTATCTTTAGTCTCACTTCAACCCACAGTGAACCCTATCAAGATGTTGTATTGTGAGTCAGTCCACAAGGCCTGGCGGAGGCATACCAAGCGATGCTTTGCGTCTACAGCTCAGGACCCAATTTCTTGGCGTTGCATGTTAATCTGTATCTATGACTCAGTACCCTGGGTGGAGAGATGGAAATTTTAGGCCAAGTTAGAGGAAAAAGAGTATGGTTGATAAATGGAAAAAAATATGAACACTGCAACTTCCTTCTCCTGTCGCTGTTACCTCTTGGCTGGCGGGCCTTTGCTCATGGTAGCTGAAGAAAATAAAACACATAGGGCCGCTCAACATGTGTCCAACTGAAAGCAGTTTCTGAACAGCACTTCGCTTTCTTCGCAACCAACGATTTATGTATTGACGTAGGAAACTCCACAGACAATCTTTGACTCATTCTGTGCAATATAAAAGCAAAGGCAACACTCTGGGGTCAAAAAACCTTTTTAGATAATTTTAATTGACTTGAAATTAAACCGGGGTCATCTTTGACGCAGTTGCCACCGTGCTGACAAATTTCATCCAAATCTTCTTTCCAGTTTCGTCAGTGCCCCCCCCCACCACACACAGAAACAGGAATACACACACACACACACACACACACACACACACACACACACACACACACCAAGGCACTTAGAACCAGGTACAAACTCCCTCCGTCCTTAACTTCGACGCTAACTCTCTACAGCCAATTGAAAAAAGAATACCTGAGAGTTTTCCCAACATTTTCTCGGCTCGGCTTTGTACTAGATGCGCGCGCGTGCGTGCGTGCGTGTGTGTGTGCGTGCGTGTGTTCTTACCTTACCTTACCTAATTGTATCTTTACAGGAATGAGTCAAGCTCGTACTGTCCCGTGTCTTAAACCATATTTATCGTACATATCCTTAAATTTGTGAATTGTTTTGGCACACACTATTTCATTCGGTAGTGCATTCCATTGATCAATTGCTCTGTTTGGGAAGCTGAATTTCCTTAGGTCTTTATCACCTCTCTTCTTATGCAGTTTTTTGCAGTGTCCTCTTGCTGATGCTTCTCCATATGTTAAGTAATCATTTATGTCTATTTTCTCCTTTCCTGATATGCATTTATATAGCATTATCATGTCACCTCTTTTCCTTCTCTCCTGTAGTTTTGGTAGATTCAGTTTATTTAGTCTTTCTTCGTAGCTTAGGTCCCTTAAGCTTGGTATCCATCTTGTAGCGGCCCTTTGAACTTTTTCAATCTTGTCTATATGCTTTTTGAGATGAGGACTCTAGACTACTGATGCATATTCCAGGGTTGGTCTAATGAATGATGTTATTATCCTTCTTAGCATGTCTTCATTTATGTATGTGAATGCTATTCTCATATTTGCAAGCAGTGTATACATGTTCCGCACCTTCTTGCTGATGTGGTCAGCCGGAGATAGTCTGTTATTGATAATCACACCTAGGTCTTTCTCTCTTTCTGATGTGTATAGGGTTTTATTTCCTAACTTATAATCCCAATCAGGTCTTTTTCCACTTTTACCAAACTTGATTACATGACACTTGTCCACATTGAATTCCATTTGCCATGTACTACTCCATTCATGAAATTTACTTAATTCTTCTTGTAGCTCTTTACAAGAGTCTGTGTTAGTAATTCTCCTTTGTATTTTTGCATCATCTGCAAACATATTCAGATAGCTCTCATTTCCAGTGTTACTGTTTATATCATTTATATACACTAAAAACATGATTGGTGCCAGCACTGAACCCTGTGGTACTCCACTAGTCACTTCTTTCCATGATGAGTAGTTTCCTCTTAGTACTGTCCTCATTTCTCTTTTTATGAGAAAGTCTTGCATCCAACAAAACAGTTTGCCTCGAATTCCTCCTTCATGGTACAGTTTCCATAAAAGTCTTTGGTGTTGTACTGTGTCAAAAGCTTTCTTGAAATCTAAATAGATACTGTCCACCCATCCTTCCCTTTCCTGTATTGTGTTTGTTACTCTGTCATAGTAGCTCAACAGATTAGTAACACATGATTTTCCTTTTCTGAAACCAAACTGTCTTTCTGTTATCATACTGTGTTCTTCTAGATGATTTACCCAAGCTTTTCTTATAAATTTTTCTAATACCTTGCTTACAACACTGGTCAGTGATACTGGTCGGTAGTTGAGTGGATTTTGTCTATTTCCTTTCTTGAATAAGGGGACAAAATTTGCTTTTTTCCAAATATCAGGTAGGTTACCTTGACTCAAGGATTTCTTGAAAATTAAAAATAATGGTTTACTTAACTCCTTTGCACATTCTCGTAATATCCAACATGAAATTTCATTAGAACCACTTGCTTTTGCTCTGCCTAATCTACATAACTCCTCCTGTATTACTTTTTCTGCTATTTGTATATCTGGTAGTATGTGTGGACATGCGTGTTCCACATAGTCCCTCTCAAAATTTTTTTCTTCTGTAAAAACTAATTGGAAATTCTTATTTAGTGCTTCACAAATATCTTTCTCTTGTGTATAAGTGATTCCCTCGTCCGTAATGGATTGTATTATATCTTTTACTTTAGTTTTGCTTCTGATATACAGTAGTTGTAAAACAGCTTTGGTTGATCACTACTTTTATTTATTATATCCTCCTCAAATTGTTTTTGGGCTTCCCTCCTTATTCTTGTATAGTCGTTTCTTGCCTGTTTGTTATTATTATACGCCCTTTCACTATTGTGTCTTCTGTATCTATTCCACAACAAATGTGTGTGTGTGTGTGTGTGTGTGTGTGTGTGTGTGTGTGTGTGTGTGTGTGTGTGTGTGTGTGTGTGTGTGTGTGTGTGTGGAAGGGGAGGCTAGGAATTTATTTAATTTCCTTTCGAGGACGTTACAATGCACTGCACATTAATATTCTCACCTATTGGTTTGCTTCTATGTGTTGTGTTAGGGACATAATTAGAGCCCTACTGAAACTAGAGTAAAAGCTATCTTTATTACGAATGTTTATTTTCTCTATTTCCATCCGATGTCCAAGCCTAACGTTACCTAACCGTGGACAAATCTTTACATCTAAAGAAGGCCATGTCTAATCATACTCTCCTCCCAGACCATGCTCTCGGGAGCCCCTCTCAAAACAAGAATCACTAGTAATGAAAGTTCCTGTTATATCAATACTGTCTTTGCTGTAGGCCTAGTCAATCATTTGACATTAACAGCAGCTGCAATGCTTCTTTATAGGAAAACCAAGTTGCCTCTTCACAAACATTTCCCTCGTCAGAAGTGAGAAGAAAGTAATTTAATTCGCTTCTGGACTTCGCTTCAGTAATTTAAAGAGTAAGTATACGCTGGGAAGTGATAGGAATGTATGATCTTTACCAATCTTTAAAACTTTGTCACAGACTCAGTGCCATTGTTGTTGTTATTGTTACTGCTTAGTCCCGGTCTGTCTGGCCGAGCTGACCCATCGACCACAGGTAAGCAAAAGCTTCTGTGGGGCCGTCCTACAATTACAGTACAGTACAGTGTGTACACCGTGTGGGGATCGGCGCCCCTTGTAAACAGCGCCTCACCAGGGTGGGATCAGGTCCTTTCCCACGGTAAGGTGCAGGGAAATATCAGGAGGTTTGGCTCCCAGGTGGACACCGCAGATGCGTAGCTCCACTCAGGGTGCACACCTCTACCACTTGTAAGCTTCTTGTCAGATTTTCAGTGCTAGTGTAGAAAAACAAAATAAAATAAAGTAAAACTGAGTGAAATCGTCTCAGAATCTCACATATATAATTACACAAAGTCCCTTGCTTCGTTTTTATTCATACACGTCAAATACCTCAAAGATGACTCAAGTACGACGTAACTGTGAATATGGTATTGAAGATGAAGCAAATAAACAATTCATACTTCCTCTCTCAAACGGCATAGCTCTCTTGAGCAGTAATAAATGAGTATATAAATTAGTACTTAAGTAAAGAAACAGGCATAGGACCCCACGACAAAAAATTGTACCATGAAAAAATTCCGAGAATTGAATAACCTCACATGACTACAGTGATCATAAATAACTCTTGTGGATAAGACGGGCGTGACGAGCCAGAGTAGAAGCTGTCATACGGTCAATCCCACTATACTCTTTTCACCTGAACTTGGCCCAGATGTTCGTCCCTTTGCGGTATACTTCATATAGCGACACAAGAGGACAATGCTACGGCTCTACATCCTTTCCACGGCACCTCTCAGTGACTAGCATTATATTCTAGTGTCAGTTGATTGTTATAACTCAATATTCAAAATGGAGGGATAGGAACTTTAGGCCAAGTTAGAGTAAAAAGAGTATATTCCTAGCATCTCACCTGTGCAACTTAGGGAATTCACCTAACCTGACCTTATACAAATAAACACAATGCACACAGGGAGGAGAATAATATGGGTGTCCACAGTAATATCCAGAATACAGCAAACCATGATAGGAGTCGAGTCCTTACCACAAAGAACATCCATTCCTAATCCTGTGGTGGTGATGGTAGCAGAGTAGTAGCAATTCTAGTAGTAACAGTGGTGGTGGTAGTGGTGGTGTAGAAGCAGCAGCAGTTGTTGTAGTCCCAGGTTCGTCTGAAGCGTAAACCCGGTGAACTGCAGGCTAAATTCTCCCTTCTCGACACTGCACAATCCACTTTTAGGGGGAATAGGGAGGGAGGCAGAGGACGCTTGTATAACTGGGCAGGCAATATCGGTGCCACCACCTGAAGGCGTCCCTCTCCCGCACACCACTTCCGGTTAGAATATGTTAGCTAGTATGACACCTAAGCAACTGTTACTCAGTGGAAATATAGCTAATGATATTAAATGTTTATGTGTATTTTTCAGCCTTCCTTATTTCGCTGCTTCATTTTCTTATTTAATTCTTTCTATATCAAGACGATTATTTTCAGCCTAGAAGTTTTTATTTATTTATTTATTTTATTACTATTTGTTGAAAGAGAATGGTTTGCTGCACCCTTACTTAACCCTTTCGCTAAGAGTAGGCTAGTTTCAGAGTATGTTGTAGGAGTAGACTAGTTTTAGTGTACAGTATGGAAGCAGTAGACCAGTTTCAGTGTATGTCGCAGGAGTAGACTATTTTCAGGGTTGGAGGAGTAGACTAGATTCAGTGTATGTTGGAGAAGTAGACTAGTTTCAGTGTATGTTGAGGTAGTTTCAATACATAGTAGACTAGTTTCAGTTTATGTTAGAGGAGTACACTGATGTTCATAAGCTACCGAGATCCATCCCAAATGAGACAAAAACAAAAAACAAAGCCTCTACTACCACCACACCAGCCCTGATGGACAGAACACACCAACATGGTTCAGTTTGGATGGTTCGCTACTATACTTCTTTCTCCTTAACCTGGCCTCAATTTTCGTCCTTTTGCAGCTTATTTCACGTAGCTGTGGGAGGAAGAGACAATACTAGGGCTCTACATCCTTTTCATAGCACTTCTTCGTGACTAGCACCGTACTCCGTATCCTAGTGTTAATCTATTGCTACAACTCAGTACTTAAGTTTTAAGCCAAGTTTGATTAACAAAGAGCATAGTAACCAAGGAGATTCATTCCCATCGCATAACTAAAATTCATTGAATCTGGCGTGAACCCAGCTTAGTTTTCGAGGCGTGGGAGTGGCTCAGTTCCGTCAGATGAAAACTTAGGTCCGTATTCTCTTCAGTTAAGGAAGCTCCCTAACACCTCTTCCTTAGTGATTTATTTTTGGATATGGCTGGGTAATATCCTTTTGAAGATCGTCTATGTTAAGTATGGCGACATTGGAAGGAGTTATGTAATACGGAGAAGGACAGTAAGTCGTTCTTTCTGTTGTTCAGAGCAGGATTGTCAACTCTTTGTCCCCTATGGCTTCATTTCCGTGTCCTTCTTACAAGTTGTATCAAGCTCTGCCGGCCCCTATATAATGAGCTCAGTCTCTGCATTAATTGCCACTTAGATCTAATCCTCATTTTGTTCACATCCCTGTCCTCCCCTGTAAAGTGTATTATTATTTTGAGTGCTCAGGAAGTCTCCAACCATCTAGCTGCTGTATAATTTGAGTATAAGTGTTGTTACCATTTTTCTTGTACTGCATGGCCTAAGGCGATAATTCGTTGGCCAGGTAAGGTTTTTTGTGATTCATGTAGAGTTTTTAATATCAGCCAATGTTAATAATATTTTGAATCTGTAATAATATTATATCTTACTTTAACTGAGCATTATTCGGTTCTCTTATTTATCAGGGCTGACTTAGATAAATTTGTTCTTGCTAAATTCATATTATTGGAGGCAATTGCAGTTAACCATATATTTAATCTATTTTTGCCATTACATTATCCTTATGAGTCCTGAACGTTTAGTTGTTAGTTTGAGCATTAAACTTTGACTTGTAATTTTACCTAAGTCTTTTGTTTGAACCTGGAACTTTGCGGGACAGTAGTGATTTTAGTATTCTCACTTGAAGTGTTCATTATCTCTCTCTGTTCCGTAACATATATTTGGCGACCTCTTATTAGGATATTCAGGATATTATCATAAGGATATTGCTTGATGTTTTGTGACTGTGGTTTATTCATGATGTCTACTATTACTACTCTTGATGAAGCCAAAGTTTTTTTGTCAAATGTGCAAACAGTGTGTGATGTAGAAAACAGAACAAAGAATGAACTTAAGCTTGTTGCTCAACAATTGGGAATTGCTGTTCGCTCTCATCACTCTAAAGATCAAATTGCTGACATGATTAATAAAAGCTTGTTTAATGTAACTTCTTCAGATGAGCAAATGCAGATTGAAATAGCTAAGTTACAGCTAGCCCTGCAGGAGGCTCGTGCTAAGGAGGCTGAGTCTCAGGTTCGTATTCAGAAGGCACAGGCACAAATTGAAATTGCTAGGATTCAGGCAGACCATGAGTATCGCATGAAACAAAGTGGAACTGGATCGTCTAGCTCTGATGATTTTGATGTGGCTAAAAATGTTAAACTTGTCCCTCCTTTTAATGAATCTGATTTAACAAAGTATTTTCAGTTGTTTGAGAGGGTAGCTACAGGTTTTAATTGGCCCAAAAAGTATTGGCCAGTACTCCTTCAAACCGTTCTCACCGGTAAAGCTCAAGTAACTTATGCATCTTTGCCTCAGGATCAATCTGATAATTATGATGTAGTTAAGAGCTTGATTCTTAAGGCCTATGAGCTTGTTCCTGAAGCCTATAGAGTAAAATTTAGGACAACTTATAAGCAAGATAAGCAATCCCATGTTGAGTATGCAAAAATCAAAGAAGATCTGTTAGAGCAGTGGTTGAATTCTAAGAATGTAAATTCTGATTTTGATAAATTTAAGCAGATGATTTTGCTGGAGGACCTCAAATGGTGTATTAATAAAGATGTAAGCGTATATCTTGATGAGAAACGAAGATATAATTTGTCTGATGCTGCAGGTTTAGCTGATGAATATGTTCTCACTCACAAGAGATATTCTAAAGAAAAAAGGAAAGCTGAGAGTAAGTACGTTGCCTCTACTCAGAGTACAGGTAACAGGAAAGAGAAAAAAGATGATGTTTCTCAGGAAGTAAATACCAGCTTCACCTCTAGATTTCAAAAAAGTTAATGTACTTATTGTAGTAAGCTTGGTCATACTACGGAGAAATGTTTCAGGAGACAGCATGATGTGAACAAAAAGGAGTCTTTAAATATTCAGTCAATTGGTCTAGTGTCCACCCTTGAGAGTTCCCAGAATTCTTTAACCGAGTTAACTGAACCTGCTTTGAGGGGTAAATTAAATTCTCATGATGAAGCTCCTCTTTTGAGCAGTAACGTGGGTGACACTCTCAAGAGTTCATGTGCAAATTTCCTGTCTGATGATTTTGTCAGTCCTCTGGACAATAATGACAGGAAATCAGTTAAAATATATCGTGATAAAGGTGCCTGCCAATCCCTTATGCTGACCAGTGTTCTAGGCTCTAATGTTAATTCTTCTGATGAAACTGTAATCTTACAAGGTGTAGGGAATAATTACTTCTCTGTCCCTCTGTGCAGAGTGAATTTAGAGTCTGGTTTTGTTAATGGTTCCGTTATGGTTGGGTTGGTTGAGACACTCCCATCGTCAGGTGTTACTTTCTTACTTGGAAATGATATTGGTGGAAGTCAAGTGTGTCCAGCTCCTCAGTTGTCTAGTGAACAAGTGACTGCGACCCAGGATTGTGATGTCCCTGATGTGTTCTCTGCATGTGCTGTCACTAGGGCTAAGTCTAAAGTTACTGGTGACTTAGAGGATAATGATGATGATGTTATCCTAGCTGACACTTTTCTTGCTAATTTGGACCACTCACCAGATGAGGCAGTACCCCGTAGTGTTGATAATTTGTCTCGTCAAGAGTTGGTTGAGTTGCAGGTTGCTGACCCTGAGTTGAAAGGTCTAGCTAACTCTGCTTGCAGTGAGGAAGAGTCAGCTGGTGCTTCTACTTGTTATTACATAAAGTCAGGAGTACTTATGAGGAAGTGGAGACCCCAAATAGCATCAGCCTACTGTGAATGGGAGGTTGTACTTCAAGTTGTCATCCCTCGTGTTTGTAGGCAGGATATCATCAGAGCTGCTCATGATTCCAGTTTGGCAGGACACCTTGGAGTGAGGAAGACTGTGGCATGCATTTTGAAACACTTCTACTGGCCAGGTATCTTCAGAGATGTTTCCTGGTATTGTAAGTCTTGTCAAACCTGTAAAGTTGTGGGGAAGTGTAATCAGACCGAAAAGGTTGCACCTCTAGTTCTCATTCCTCCTTTTGAGGCGCCTTTCACCCGTGTGTTGGTGGATATTGTGGGCCCTCTTCCTAAGACTTCTTCAGGATTTTCTTATGTGTTGACCCTGATTGATATGGCTACTCGTTATCCTGAAGCCATTCCACTTAGAAATATCTCAGCAAAGAACGTGGTTAAGGAAATGCTGGGGTTCTTCACAAAGTTTGGTCTGCCCAAGGAGGTACAGTCAGACTGGGGAAGTAATTTCATGTCAAGTGTTTTCAAGCAGTCTCTGAAAGAGTTGGGCATCACCCAGATCACGTCTTCAGCTTACCATCCCCAGACCCAAGGAGCGTTGGAGAGATATCATCAAACACTCAAATCGATGCTCAGGAAATACTGTTTGGAACATCAGAAAGACTGGGATAAAGGTCTTCCATTCGTTGTATTTGCAGCAAGAGAATCTCCAAATGAATCACTGGGCTTCTCACCCTTTGAACTACTGTTTGGCCATGAAATAAGAGGACCCCTCATGCTACTCAAGGAATGCTGGCTGTTGGAGGAAGATGACGTCAACCTGCTGGAGTATGTGATGAAGTTCAAAGAACTGCTGTCCACTGCTTTACAGCTGGTGAGAGAGAATTTAGGAGCTGCTCAGGAGAAGATGAAGACTTGGTATGATCAGAAGTCCAGGTTACGCCACTTTCAGCCAGGAGATCAGGTTTTGATTCTGCTACCGGTGCATGGGCAACCTCTTCAAGCCAAGTTTAGTGGTCCTTATTTCGTGGAGAAGAAACTCAGTGATATCAACTATGTCATCGCCACACCAGATCGTAGAAAGAACAAGCAACTTTGTCACATCAACATGCTAAAGTTATTTCACAGGTGGGACGAAAATAACCCAGTCTGCACTGTAGCTGTTCCACCCGAGTCTGCAAGTGAACTTCTCCCATGCAGTATGAGCCTGGGTGATAGTTTGGGGAAGAATCCTGATATCATGAATGGTCTCCAGACTAAGCTTTCTCATCTAGCTCCCGAGGAAAGGCAGGAGTTTTCGGCATTACTGCAGGAGTACCCGCAAGTGTTCCGTGCCACTCCAGGAAGAACCACTGTGTTGATGCATGACGTCGATGTTGGAGACGCAAAGCCAATTAAACTGCCTCCTTACCGTGTGAACCCAGTGAAAGTTCCGCCCATCCAGAAGGAGCTTGGCTACCTGTTGGACCACAAGATGATTGAGCCCTGTCAGAGCGAGTGGAGTTCTCCTGTCACTCTAGTCCCTAAGCCAGGTGGGTCACAGCGGCTTTGCATCGACTGCAAACGTGTTAATCAGATAACCAAAACAGACACTTAGCCTCTCCCTTGCGTGGAAGATTACATAGACGAGATCGGAAAGGCTAGGTACATAAGTAGGTTTGATTTGTTAAAGGGATACTGGCAAGTACCTATGACTGAACGTGCTAGGGAGATCTCATGTTTTGTAACACTAGGAAAGACTTTTGCATGTTCTGTAATGCCATATGGTATGAAGAATGCACCAGCCACTTTTCAGAAGCTCATGAATGTTGTAACAGAGGGTTTGGCAGGGTGTGTTGTTTATATTGATGATGTATTAATCTTCAGTGACAACTGGAAAGATCACCTATGCCATGTCAGTAAATTTCTTGAGCGTTTGGTTCATGCTAATCTTGTAGCTAATTTATCAAAGTGTGAATTTGGTCAAGCTAAAGTTCAGTACCTTGGGTACGTAATTGGTGATGGACACGTTGCACCACCAGGAGCTAAGGTTCAGGTTATAAGCGATCTTCCCAGACCTAAAAGTAGGAAAGAGCTACAAAGATTTTTGGGAATGGTAGGTTATTACAGGAGATTTGTTCTTAACTTTTCAATTCTTGTATCGCCACTTACAGACCTACTGAAAAAAAGAGTTAAATTTGTTTGGACGAATAACTGTGAATCCTCTTTCAGTAAACTTAAAGCTATCATATTAGGTCAGCCAGTGCTCGCTACTCCAAATTTTGCTAAGCTTATTAAGATGGCTGTTGACGCAAGTGATACAGGAGCTGGGGCTGTTTTGCTGCAAGAGGATGATCAGGGTATTGAACACCCTGTATCTTATTACAGTAAGAAGTTCACTCCACCTCAAAAGAACTACTCCACTATTGAGAAAGAGCTTTTGGCCTTGATTTTGGGTTTACAGCATTTTTCATTTTATTTGTGTTCTGGTTTTGACCCCGTAGTCATTTATACCGATCATAACCCACTGAAATTCCTTAGTAAGTTTAAAGATAAAAATCAGAGATTGACAAGATGGAGTCTACTTCTTCAGGAGTATTCATTAGACATACAACATGTCAAGGGGAAAGAAAATGTTATTGCAGATTGCTTATCTAGACTTTAGACAGATTGTTTTAGAGTAATAAGAAATTTCCTTTGTAAATTTCTTTTTCTTTGTGGGGAGGTGTTACATAGCCTATGATTTCATCATCCTTTGTATAATTCTAACGTACAGTATGCTGCATGTTTGATCACGATTCGCCTCGTGGCTTCCATAGTGACCAGGCTTGCGTGTTCTACCTCACTCCCCCCTTCTCCCCCTTATACTAGAGTAAGTCGTTCTTTCTGTTGTTCAGAGCAGGATTGTCAACTCTTTGTCCCCTATGGCTTCATTTGCGCGTCCTTCTTACAAGTTGTATCAAGCTCTGCCGGCCCCTATATAATGAGCTCAGTCTCTGCATTAATTGCCACTTAGATCTACTCCTCATTTTGTTCACATCTCTGTCCTCCCCTGTATAGTGTATTATTATTGTGAGTGCTCAGGAAGTCTCCAACCATCTAGCTGCTGTATAATTTGAGTATAAGTGTTGTTACCATTTTTCTTGTACCGCATGGCCTAAGGCGTTAATTCGTAGGCCTGGTAAGGTTTTATGTGATTCATGTAGAGTTTTTAATGTCAGCCAATATTAATAATATTTTGTTGTTGTTGTTGTTGTTGATTCTCTCCTCATTAGAGGAGACCGGGCCTTGCTGTAGCCCGGTTGGTGGTGGTTGGCTTGAGTGAGGTAAGGGGGAAGACAGGGCCTGGGGATTGCCCAGCACACACGCCCTGTCTCCTGGCTGAGTTTGTGGTGTGTGAATATTTTGTATCTGTAATAATATTATATCTTACTTTAACTGAGCATTATTCGCTTCTCTCATTTATCAGGGCTGACTTAGATAAATTTGTTCTTGCTAAATTCGTATTAATAGAGGCTATTGCAGTTAACCATATATTTAGCCTGTTTTTGCCATTTCTTTATCCTTATGAGTCCTAAATGTTTAGTTGTTAGTTTGAGCATTAAACTTTAACTTGTAATTTTACCTAAGTCTTTTGTTTTGAACCTGGAACTTTGCGGGACAGTAGTGATTTTAGTATTCTCACTTGAAGTGTTCATTATCTCTCTCTGTTCCGTATATATATATATATATATATATATATATATATATATATATATATATGTACCAAAATGTCCCATCATTGTCCTAGTTCCAGGGTATTACAATGAAAGGAACTCAGGGTGAACGGTGAGAATGTCTTCAAGTACATCAAGATGTGTGATGAAGTAGGTACACAAAGCAGAAAACAATAGTCCAGGGGGTCTGAAGGGGGTAATAACTTTGCAGTTAACGATGTGATGTGATGATGCTTCATCGATTGGATTGTGATAGAGTTTACATGGCCTGTTGGCGGTCGGTCTGCCCGTGATTTCCCCTGGGCAGCGATACCCCAGGTGAATGCGGGTGATGGCCACATCACAGCGCCGTGTGTGGGTGGGATGCTTGCCATAGGTGTGTCTCACACCACAGTAGGTGTCATAGTGACACTAGTGGGATGTTCAGCATCGGTACACAGGACTAGGTCCTCCCTGGACTCTTCGAGGAGGATTCTTTGGACAATTGTCATGGACACAGGGACGCAGATGGCAACTAGGGAGAAGTTACAGGCAGCTCGGGCCAGGCGATTTGCCTGGTCATGACGGATGTGACCAACGTGAGCTGATATCCAAATAAAAGAAACCCTGAGACCAAGAGCATGAGCCTGATGGAGGCAAGAGTGGAAGGAGGTGAAGAGAGGGGAGGGGCGTTGGGGGGGTTGCGAAGTAAGGCAAGGGCAGCTTGGGAATTGCTGATGATGAGACCTGGTAGGTGATGAGAGATAAGGAAGTCAAGGGCAGGGCGTATAGCAGATAGTTCACACGGGGTACTGCTGGCCCAGTTGGGAAGCCGGTGAGAGGTGGAGAAGATGGGGGAGACAGAGTTAGAAAAGGCAATGCAAGCAGGCCCCACCCGGCCATTAGTGAGAACAGAACCGTCAGTGTAGACGCGAATACGATGGGAGGGGTAGGTGTGGGCCACAGAGTTAAGGATTTCAGTGGTGTAGAGCTGTGAAGGGATTGGTAATAGGTCAGAAGCAGTGGCAAAAGGTGTGTAGTGCACAGCACGAGTTGTACATGTCCAGGTAGGGGGCAGAGGGTCAGTAGGCGTGGGAGTAACAAGATCAGCACAAATACTGGTGGGATCATGGCCAGAAAGCTGGAGAGGGCAATTGAGTACTGAACGAATTTGTTTTAGCCAGGATGCCGGGCCTGGCACGTGAGTGCTGGATCCGATCTAGGTGAGTGGAATCTGGGAGAATGTTGACCAGTCAGGAGGAAAAGGATGAAGCAGGAGACGGAAATGTGGTCAGACACTGTGTGGCAAAGCAGACTCCAAGCATATGATTGCAAACGGTGATGGGACACAGATTGAGTTCATAGAGCGTGTTGACTATTCTGGCAGACCTGGGGCAGCAAAGAATTAGACACATTGCTAGATTTTGTACCACTTCAAGTGGTTGGAGCTGTGCTGGGAGGACAAGGGAGAGAGGGATAGCATGATAATCAAGAAGGGAATGAAAATATAACAGGTAAAATGATCGAGCAACAGGGATGCTAACCCCATGCAAATCATAAGTGAGCGTGCCAAGGGGTTTTAAGTCTCCAGTGAAGGTGGTGGAGACATGCTGGCAAGGGTTAAAGAGGGAATAGAGGGGAATAGAGGGAATTCCTGCAGTACCTCAAGATGAGAGCCAAGGAGGGTTATGGTTGTGCAAGAAAGCCTATGAGTGAAGGATCGTGTAAACAGTTTGGTTTTGGCAATGCTGATAATCAACCAACAAGCAGATGCAGCCTGGCCGAACTTAACTAGGAGACATTGAAGAGTGATGAGAGAAAGGGAGTGGATGCAGATATCATCAACATTGGTTAGGATCAGAAAGGAGTCAGGGATAGGACCTAAAAGACGGAGGAGTCTATTCATGAGAAGATTAAAGAGAAAGGGGCTAAGCATCCCTCCCTGAGATGTGCCAAGACTGAAAGGTCAGTAATCACTAACCGCCCTGCAAAACAGAACCCAATAGTGACGATGAGACAGGTAACTTTCCACCCAGCAGAACAGGTGGCCAGAGACACCAAGGTGGGCAAGTTCATCAAGGATGACGTCACAATTTGCGATGTCGAATGCAGCTTTGAGGTCAATGAAAGCTGTGCAGGAGGAGGATGTGAATTGAGTGAGTATATCTGCAAGGCAATGTTTTGTGCTTCGGCCTGGGAGGAAACCAAAAAGATGGAGAGAGAGCTGGTCCTGAAGAAGTTCGCGGAGCCTGGCTAAAAGAATTCTCTCGAGGACTTTGCAGATACAGGAAGTCAGGGAAATGGGACAGAAATCAGAGGAATTTGGCTTAGGGATGGGGATGATGGTGCTACGGGTTCAGTCTGCAGGGAGACACCCTTCAGGAAGACTCAGGTTGAACAGTGAGAGTAGAGGATTGCCAGGGACTTGAGCGATGAGTCTGAGTGTGGCGTAGGTGATCCTGTCATCACCCGGGGCAGTTGCCATGCCTTGCAATAATGCAAGGCGCAACTCAATACCAGTGATGGGGTGATCATCAAGGGGAGGGGGAGTGGAGCGAGCCTCTGCAATATGTGCTAGCTTGTTTCCGCTAGCAGCATAGAGGCAAGCCTTGATGGGGGGAGGCAGGGGTGTCTGCTGAAATTGGGTGACCATTTGTCAACTATACCTCATACCAATCAATCTGGCCAGGCATGTATGGCAACACTGTTCCTGTCGAGATTCTGATTGGCTGGAGGTGTTTGTTCGATTTCGTTGTTGCTTAACCCATACAATCCCACCATCGGCATGGTGCCAACAGTACAAAATGTCTCTATTAATCCCAGTGACGTGTTGGTGCCGACAGCATAATTTGAGTGCTGTAGCACATCTCAAACTGCTTTAATCTGGCTAATTTTTTGCCAAGGAGTAGCTTAATGTATTGGTAACACTGTGTCCAAGCAATTGTAGTACTGAGTTTGGTTTTGCATGGGTGGGTAACATCAGTGTGCCACTGTCCATCATAGCATCAGAATGTCGCGAAAATCACGTCATTTTTCCGCCTCATTGGGCTGGAGGAGGCTGTTGAAAGTGTCACATGGACCCTTCTGTCCTTTCATTTAGTGATTCTTCAGAAGAGAAAGACCTGGATGCCTATTCTGGGGAGGAATATGAGCCAGTCGAGGACAATGTGAAAGGGGAATCCCCCATTCTCCTCCCCCCCATTCTCTCTCATTCCGCCCAGCTGGGTGGGAAAACGTTGCTCACGGCTTGGGAAACTGGGCTAAAAACATGACGGCCGGCCATCTTGCTCTTATTTCTCCTATAAGGAGTACTTTTTTTGGCTTTTCCTTGACTTATATGTCCTTTTGGATTGTTCTATGCTATAAAATTATTTTCCCGTTTTTGGTCCGGGATTAGGTGGGTATAAAATTGCAATAATGCCTGGGATGGTATGGGTTAAACTGATACTCTATTATCAGATGTGATACTGAGTTTGTCGACAATACAATCATCATTAGCAATAAGAAATCTGTTATATACTTAACAATAATGAAATTTTCGTAGGAAGGTAGAAATATGAGTCAAAGTATTATATCAGTCCAAGTCAAGATCAGCATTCGAACAATTCCTTTAAATCTCCAACACTCCACAATATAACAGTAAATTAAGGAAACCTGCTTAATCTAAGCGTTGGTATAACACGCATTTAAATTTTAAGATCAGTCTCCCTTAAATCATGCCACAACTCTGAAAAATTAAAAATTCTAATGAAAAGACGAGTTCTGAGGGAAGGGAGGTTTGAAAAAATTGCGAAAATCAAAGTAGGCTAAAGGAAAACTATTTCATTATATCTCCTCTGTTATTGTGGTACTGACTGATCTTAAAATTTAAATGAGTTACACCAATGCATAGATTAAGCAGGTTTCCTTAATTTTCTGTTATATTATGGAGCGTCGGAGATTTGAAGGAATTGTTTGAATGCTGACCTTGACTTGGACTCTTATAATACTTTGTTGACTCATATCTCTATCTTCCTACGAAAATTTTACTGTTGCTAAGTAGATAACGGATTTCTTAATGCTTATGACGATTGTATTGTCGACAAACTCAGTATCAAATCTAATAATAAAGAGAATATCAGTTTAAACAACAACAAAATCGAACAAACACCTCCAGCCAATCAGAATCTCGACAGGAACAGTGTTCCCATACATGCCAGGCCAGATTAATTGGTATGAGGTATAGGTTGTTGGCATATTCCACAGGATTGTGGTGGAGAGGAGGGGAAGGGGATTCACGTGACTGAACAACTCTATTAACAAGCTACCAAGCCTTAGTCTGAGGAGTGTGTGCATTAATATGCTGGAGAAAGTCATGCCAATACTCCTGGCGAACACTGTGTTTGTGGTCACGGGAGGACCTGGCTGCAACGAGATAGAAGTGGGGGTTGTCAGTGGTGCGGTCAGCGCGGTATACAGCCGCTGCTCGCTGCAATTCCTCCTCGCTGTCATGTAGACAGTGATCCCATACCCACTCCTCAGCCTGGTGAGCAGAGGTTTTCATATGATTGACTTGCAGCACATAATGATTATTGAACATCTGCACTATGGTAACTAGGGAGATGTAAAGTCCGGCTGATGTGGTGAATGAATGACTGACAAACCAGATGGCCAGCATGTCCTTGAAAGTGGGTTGCAGCAGAATAGGGATATTAATCTTTTTCTTGACATGGCAGTGCTGGGTGCATACTATGGGAATGGAATATGTGGCAAGGATGGCATTGTGGTCGGAGATAAGAGTAGGGACAATGTCAACAGTGATAGCATGTTGTACCACGTTGCTACCAAGGACGAGATCGAGATACCCTCCCCAAAAATGAGTGGGATAAAGAGAGGGGAATGGATGCAGATGATGGTTAATGGCGAAATCATGGAGACAATGACCAGCAGGAGAAGCACAGGAATCGCCAAATGATGGATGAGAGGCATTAAAATCGCCCAGGTAAATGATAGGTGAAGAGCAGTGAGTAAGTGAAGTGGTGGGGTCACCCCCAGTTGGACTGAGATTGACATTACACATATACAAGGAGGCATCGTTGACAGTGAGGCAAAATAAGTGAAAGAGGGAGGAGTGAGAAGAGGCAGGTGAATTGGTAATGAGGATGTGAGGAACAGAGTGATGAATATGCATAACTAGACCTTGGCCAGAATGTGTATGATAGCAGTGGTATCCCTGAAGCCTGGGTGGGGATCTGGGGTGACAAGAGTGAGGGAAAGCCTCCTGAAGGCAGATAACAGCAGGGGGATGAGATGAAGCATAATGAGAGATGTTGGCCAGGCAGCGGTGGATGCTCCGTATGTTCCAAGATAACATTTTGTATTGTGTGGGTTTGGGAGCCATTAAGACAAGGGGGGAGATGGAGAATTGTCATAAGAGAGCTGGGGTTGGGAAATGGATGGTTGGGGAAGTAGGGGAAAGAAGGAGAGTGGGTGGGGAGGTACGAGAGAGGGAGGTCCCATATGTGTGGTTGCCAGGAGAGAGGGAGGTCCCATATGTGTGGTTGCCAGGAGAGAGGGAGATAGGAGGAGGGACAGAAGGGAGAGGGTGACAGAGGGGCGAGGATGCATGGGGGAAAGAAAGAGGAGAGTGGGTGGGGAGGCACGAGAGAGGGAGGTCCCATATGTGTGGTTGCCAGGAGAGAGGGAGATAGGAGGAGGGACAGAGGGGAGAGGGTGACAGAGAGGAGAGGATGCATGGGGGAAAGGAGTGGGTGAGGGAGTACAGACAGAGGAGGCTTGTGTGAGAGGGTGAGGCTGGGACACAGGTGAGGGACAAGGTGGGTAGTGGTGAGATGGGAGGGAGGGAAAGAGCAGGGATACCAGCAGTGGTGGTAGTTACATGGAAGTTGGTTTGTGGGAGCTGTGAGGTAGGCAGAGAAGGAATATTAGGGTGAGAGAGTACATACAAAAGGAGACTGCATAGCTCTTTGCACTGTTGTTGTAGTAGTTGCAGATGATGGTCCAATGGGTGGGGCAGGGTGTCGGGGGAGGGGGGATCAGCTTGTTGTGGGGCACGGGAAGGGGCAGGGGCTGAGAGGGAGGGAGGAGGGGGGCATGATGTAGAACCAGTGGCAGGAGGGTGTGTTGGCTAATAAGCAGGAGCAGGGCTGGCAGTGGGGGCAAGGCGGGCTGAATGATGACTTGGGCAATCCAGGTGCCAAACAGTGATGCCCACACACCCACACTGGAACTGCATTGAATGTAGGAGATGAGGGTGGGCAGCCATGGGGTCAGTGGGGGCTGGTGGCATGGTGGTAGGGGTAGTTCCAGGAACTCGGTTGAGTGGGGGTAAGGTGCACGGGGACTGGGAGAGTGAACGGTGGCGGAGCGCCTGACAGGGCAGGTTGTGGTTGAATGGGGACCACTGCACAGACCACACTGTTCTGCAGACTGGCAGTAGTGTGAGATGTGGCCAGACTCATAACAGCGAAAACACAAGGGTTGTGATGGCGTGGCCTCAACGAAGCTATAGGGTGGAAGGAGTAGCTCATAGCCGTGTTCAGGAGGGGGGAGTCCTCTCCCTCCCATATAACAACGACACAGTTGACAGGATCGCCCAAAGAGTTGTACAGGCCATGTGCCCGTTTGACACCAGGTAATTTGTATAGGACTGTAACAGAACAGTTAGCTGCCAGGTGTTTTACTAAAAATTCTGGCAGCTTTTTTGGTCGAGTTAGGGCATCATGAAGGATAAATTTGACGCTCAAAAGCCCCTCAGTTGTTAGGGTTTTGATGAGATCGGGATAATTCCTGTGGACATAGATGTTAGGAGGTGCAGGAGACGTAAGGCGAACAGCTTCAGTGTCGAGTGATGAGGGGGCTGGGGCCAGACACCACGGACAGCAGGTGTGCATGTGGAGGGGAATGCCAGGCGCACATATTGGTCTCGTGGTATGACAGGAGGGAGCCGGGGCCAGGGAGGGGAATATGGGGCCACAGGAGGGGTGTGAGGATAGAGGCAGGTCATGAGGGCTGGAGGGATGTGAATTTATGGCGGAGGGTCGTTCTGGGTGGTTGACACTTGGCACAGGGATGTTGGGGTCAGTGACCGCCAGTTCAGCACGCTCCCTTGTTGTGAAGCGTGAGGCACTAGCATCATCATCATTCCCACCAGCATTGTCGAGCTTGATGCGTTTAATTGTTCCAGTAGTAGGTTCGTTGGATGCAGCAGGATCACCAACAGCTGGGGCTGAATTGTGGGGGGAGTCAGTGTCTGGCAACGATGTGTGTGACGGCGTACAACAGTCGGGGGGGCAGCACTGGGTGTAGTAATAATTTGTGTTGTGCTACTGGGAGGGCTGGCACCCCGCTTTGGTTTGGGTTTGTGCTTCCCCTTACCCATAACCCTCACCTTGCCGGGTATTGATGTTATCAATACAGCACAGCGAGTAGGAAGGATAGCTCGGAATGCCACACAAATGACCGGGGCAGGGGGCACATACGTCTGCACGCCACCAAGGCGGGTCTTGGTCGCCTTCAGAGTCTTCGTCTATTTTCTATCGTCCCCATTCATTTCGTTTTCTGAGTCTCTTACATCTCTTTTCTTTTTCCCATCACTTCGCGTTGTCTCCATATCACTGTCCTGAAAGTTAATGTAAACAAAAGTAAAGTTATGGTGTTTGAGAGGAATGAAGTCACAGAGTGTGCAGTGAGGTTGGATGGTGAGGATATGGAGAATGTGAGTGCATTCAAGTACTTGGGTAGTGTGATGAGTAAGGATGGAACTTTGGGGGATGAAGTACGTGAAAGGGTACAGCAGGGAAGGAAGGTTGTTGGCACACTGAAAGCAGTGATGAGAAATAGGGAGGTGAGTATGGAAGTTAAGAAGTCACTGCATGATGGTATTGTGATCCCTACCCTGACGTATGGAAGCGAGGCGTGGACCTTGCAAGAGGGGAACAAGTCAAGAGTGAGAGCAGTGGAAATGAGTTACTTGAGAGGAGCATGTGGAGTGACATGGAGGGACAGGTTGACGAATGAAGAAGTGAAGGAACGTTGTGGGGTAGATGTGGATGTGGTTGAAAAGATTAGGAGAAATACACTGAGGTGGTTTGGACATGTGGAGAGGATGGAGAATGAAAGACTGACTAAGAGGGTGTATGTAGGTGAGGTGGAGGGAGGGAGAGGGAGGGGTAGACCGAGGATGAGGTGGAGGGATGGAGTTGAGAGGTATATGAGGGAGGGGGGGGTGAGTTGGGGGGAGGGGAGTCAAATGGTGGGTGACAGAGTGACTTGGAGGCGTTTTGTCTGAGGCCACCCTTTGCGGGATTAGGGCGTCGGGCTATAGATAGATAGATAGATAGATTATATCTCTCTCATTTCCACCCTATATTTTCGCCTTTTCTCTCCTCTATAATTCCTTCTCACACTCATTCTCCTCCTCTTCTCATACTTTCTTTACTCTTCACCTCTCTCTCCTCCTCCTCTCTTCTTCATTTTTTTTTCTTCCTCCTTTCCTTTCGTTTTCGTCCTCCTTTTCTCTCCTCTTCCTGCTTTCCTCTCCACTCCTTCCTTCTCCATTCTCTCACTGTTATTTTCTATTGCCTTTTCACTAATTGTAACTTGCAATACTTTGGTGATAGAAACTCTGTGTACAAACAGCTAGATAAGGAGTTTATTACAAGCTCACAGTAAAACAGTCTACCCGACCAGGCTGCCTGATGTCAACTGATGCAATAACGCCGTCTTCAGGCGTGGGAAAGCATGCGGACCTAGCAAAGTTAGTGGGGGCATGTATGCATTGGGGGGGGACATATATACATCGGGGGTAGACATATTGTGGAGGGGGTACACTACTCCCCCGGGTAGCTGAGACGGTGTCTCCTGACACCGGGAGTGAAAAGGTGTTTGATTATAGTAATAAGGCAGGACCGGGAGGTTTGTACAAGGGATAATTATGATACAGGTGCAGTAGGGGAGACATGGCCATGGTGAGGGGAGGGAATTAGAAGGATATATACATATAAGATATACAAGGAATAATAGGTACAAATCCAGTAAGGGTCGAAGGGATATAGGAACATAATGGGAATTACACAATAATAGTTCGATACATGATAAACAAGGAGTAGATATGAGAGTTCTATTGTTGTTCTTCCTTCATTTTTTTTTCTTTTTTTTTTCTTTCTTTCTGTTTTTGTTCATTGGTATTTTCTGTAGGATACACTGTCACTCAGGAATGCATGAAAGAAATACCATCATTTTCTAGTAGGCAGAGTGCTGTTCACAGTTTGGTTAAATGTTAGATGGCAATGGTAGTCACGGAATGTGAGGGCACTAAGTACGGGGAGTTTCTACGTCGTGTGTAGGGCGTACTATGCATGTAGCGACTCTGATTTCCTGGAGTCGACGTTCCATTTTTCTGACACAACAGTGCACTGCACAGATGATGAGTAGAAAACCTATGAAAGCGATAACCACAGGGGGAAACACAACTGTTGGATGAACCCATGAACGGCTGAAGGCCAGAGAAAATTGATCCATAATGAAATCACTGTCATTGAGGAAGATGAGCATGCGCAAGTGAGGGGAGGTGATGGTAATGTTGGCAGAAGGTAGGGTTGAAGGCATGTCGATTGGTTGAAAGATGTCATAGGAGTGGGTACGAAGAGCTTGGTGATAGCGAGTGGCGTAAGTGATGACGGACTCCGAGTTGACGGTACAATAGTCAGGTGCTTTGTAGAGACCACTAGCGGGGACGGAGCGAACGGAAGAACCAGGACACATGATTGTGACAGAGATGGGAACAGCAAAGAAGAAGTACTGGACATGGTTGAGGTGAGCATGGTGGACCGGGAGGTCAGGAGCTGGGACAAAAGAACAGGCCGAGTAGATGGAATGGTTGCGAACTAAAGCAGAATCACAGGGTGTAGCACTGCTAGGGAAGATAGCGAAAAGGTGGGCAGCACAGAGACGAGAGGTCGGAGTAAGGGAGGAACATTGCTGGAGGTCTGTGGAAGAAAGGAAGGCAACGGAAAGATGATCATGGGAGAGGAGGAAATATTCTGAAGGAACAGATACCTGTAACAAGGAGTTGTTGAGGCGGAAAGGGAAGGGAATGATGTGGAAAAGGGTAAAGGTTATGGCAGAACGGAGAGGAATATGGACGACGACGTATGTAGTGAGAAGAGTGGCTTCGAGAACAGGATAATAATATTCAAGGGAGGAGTAAGGGAGGACTGGGGAGAGACCGAAGGTGGAGTGAGCCCATTCCAGGACAGAACGGAGAGCTGAGACAGGTACTAAGTCGGCAGTGACACGTCCATTGATAGCATCAACCAGGATACGAACCAAGGTAGAGACTTGAGACAGGAGAGAGTCAACGGCCAGTTGGAGATTATCCATGTTGAGTTTGAGGTAGAAGAACTGGGAAATAACGTTGAGATCTGAAAGGTGACGTTGTAAGATATCGGTGAAATTGTTTAGAGTGGACGTGACTTCATTGAGTTGGGTTGTGAGCTTCTGTAACATAGTGTGTTGGATTTTAATGACTCGGCGTTGTGATTCTAGGGCGGAAGCTAAATGAGTGAGATCAGATTTGAAGCCAGAAATGTCACGGGCTGTAGCAACGCCAAACAAGCCACTCAGAATCTCACCGCCGAAGTCGAAGAGACCTCGTTTCACACGAGAACGACCCACGGGTGTCTGAATGGAAAATGTGTCATTGAGCTCAGTGAATCGGTTACTTATGTATTGCAATTGCCAGGAGAGTGGGAGGAAAAGGTTATAGAGATACTCATTCGGGTTGTGTGTCCCCATGAGGGCCGTGAGATGGTTCCTGATTCCGTGGAGCTGGTGCGCGTAGGCAGGTAGGGCAATGGCTACGTCGGCCAGGGGCGCAAGATCGTAGCGCAAAGAGGCGATCTCGTCGATAAGCATTACCTCGCCTCCCGAGCCGACCAAGGCCTCGGGACGTACTCCACCATCGTCCTGACCTGACCCAGACCCCAGGAGGGTCAGCACTGCCAGCAGGGAGATCGCTAACATCGTACCTAGAAAATCAGGGTAGAGTTAATGGGGGAGGTCGTGAAGAGGTGGATGGGCGTAGCTGGGCTGGGGCGGGGCGGGGTGGGGCGGGGCAGGGCGACGGGGCTGGGCTGGGCGGGGCTGGGCGGCGGGGCAGAGACAGCTGGGCGGAGAGGAGAAGAGACGCCGCGATGAATCACCGGCAGGGAGTGGCGGTCTTAGGAGGCTCCGTAATGCAGACCAGATGCGGGTGACGGTGGAGGCCGGTGGTGGGTTGTGAGGCAGATGTTGGCGCAAGGCAGGTGTAGAGCTGGTGAGTTGCAAATGCAGAGAATGGTGGTGGGCAGACAGCTGGTAGACAGTGATAAGTGGCACCGTGGGGGCAGGAGCTATGATGAGTCCGGAACAGGTGCTAGGAACAGGTGCAACAGGTGCGTAGGTCGGCGACGGTGACACGTGCGGTTGTTTGAGAGGTGAGCACTGGCGAGAAAAATGGTACACTCGAAAAGCACAGCCAAGGTATAGAGGCACGGAGGAAGGGGCGAGGCCGGCAGATGCGAGACGTCGTGTATCTTGTTGTATCACGAAAAAGCCAAGGAGGCGGTCAGAATGTGATGGTTCTATCCCACCGCTGCCACCAAATGTAACTTGCAATACTTTGGTGATAGAAACTCCGTTTACAAACAGCTAGATAAGGAGTTTAAAACAAGCTCACAGTAAAACAGTCTACCCGACCAGGCTGCCTGATATCAACTAATGCAATAACGCCGTCTTCAGGCGTGGGAAAGCATGCGGACCTAGCAAAGTTAGTGGGGGCATGTATGCATTGGGGGGGGACATATATACATCGGGGGTAGACATATTGTGGAGGGGGTACATAATATCCCTGTCTTTAACTAGTAGAATAATTTTTTTACTTATAACCATCCCTATAGCAAAACAGCCGCGAAAGAACCAAGAGGTCCATTGCTGTTTGCTTTCCTTTGTATTCCTTTCCTCCCATTTTCTTTCCTTTCCTCTTCCTCCCTTCATTTATATTTTCCTCCTTTCCTTTCCTCGTCTTCCTCCTTTCCTCTCCTTTTCTTCCTCATTTCCCCTCCTATCTTCATTCTCTCCTCTCTTTTTCTTCCTCCTTTCCTCTCTTCCTCCTCTTCCTTTCCTTCCAACTTGTGAGAACATTCAGGACTTGAGGATAAAGAGAGAGAGAGAGAGAGAGAGAGAGAGAGAGAGAGAGAGAGAGAGAGAGAGAGAGAGAGAGAGAGAAGAAAAGTAAACACACGTGACATTTGTAAGGTCACAGGGGTGGAGGGAAGGAAGGAGGAAAAAATGGGTGGAGGAAGGGAGGAGAGAAAGAGGCGGAAGGAAGGAGAGGAGAGGGAAGGAAGAAAGGAGGGAATATGTAAGCCAGATGGCATGAAAAAAATTAACAGAGGAGAGGAAGGAGGGGGAGAAGGAGAGGGAAGGAAGGGGAAAGGGAAAGAAGGATGGAGGAGAGATATAATGAAGGAGAGGACGAAGGAAACATGAAGAGGAAAGGAAGAAGAGCAGAGAGGGAAGGCGGAAGAGGAAGGCGAAAGGAGGGTGAAGGGAAAGACGGGAGATACAGAGAGGAAAGAAAGTTGGGAGTGAGAAAGAAATAAAGGTAGAAGGAAGAGAGACGAAAGAAAAGAGGAAGGAGATGAAAAGGACGGAAGGAAAAAGATGAAGAAAGGAAGGGTAAGAGGAAAGAAAGAAAGAAAGAAAGACAGGAGGGAAGGAAATGAAAGAAACAAACGAAAGGAATAGGGAAAGGGATGGGAAAGGAATGAGGGAAGGAGAGGAAAGGAAAGATGAATGAAGGGAGACAAACAGAAGGATGAATGGAAAAGAAAGAAAGGAAGAAGACTGGGAGGGAGAGAGGGAAGGAAGGGGAAGGAAGGAAGAAGGGAGGGTAAGGGACGAAAGGAAGAAGGGAGAGAAAGACGAGAATGGAAGGAAGGATTGAAAGAGAAGAAAAGACGGAAGGAAGGAGAGAGAGAGAGAGAGAGAGAGAGAGAGAGAGAGAGAGAGAGAGAGAGAGAGAGAGAGAGGGGAGAGGAAAAAAAGGAAGAAGGGAGGGAGGGAGGGATGATAGTAAGTAGGGAAGAGGGATGGAAGGAGGGGGAAGTGAGGAGAGACGGAAAGAATAGGGACAGTAATTATGAAAGAGAATTGAGCAAGGAAACAAGAGTGAGGAAGAGAAAACAGTAAGGAAGAAGAACTGTGTTGGAGAGGGGGGGGGGGAGGATGATGGTGCCAGTTCTGTCTACGTTCTGTCAACACCCTTGCTCAGTATCGCATGGATAGTGTCTGGAGTGTGGTGGTAGTGGTAGTTGTGGTAGTAGTAATGGTGGTGGTGGTGGCTGGGGTGGTGGCAATGGTAGTAGTAGTAGTAGTGGTGGTGGTGGTTGGGGTAGTGGTGATAGTGGTAGTGGTGGTTGGGATGGTGGTAGCTGTGATGGTAGTGATAGTGATGATAGTGGTAACGATGGTAATGCTGGTAATTGTAATAGTGGTGGTAGTGGTTGTAATGTTGGTAATTGTGGAATGGTGGTAGTGGCAGTATAGGTAGTGGTAGTAATGTTGGTAATTGTGGTAGTAGTGGTAGCTGCTGGTTCCTGTTTCGTTAGTGGTAGTTGTGGTTAAGTATGATATCAGTGTTAATGGATTTGGTAATTGAGGTAATGTTGATGGTGGTAGTGAGAATGGTGGCAGTTTTGATGGTGGCGAGAATTTTGGTTATTGTGATGGCAGCAGAATGGTGGTGGTGGTAATGGTGGTAGTTGTGGTAGTGGTGAGAATCGTGGTAGTTGTGGTGGTGGTGAGAATAATATTGGTGGTGCGGATTGTGGTAGTTGTGGTGGTGGTGAGAATAATATTGGTGGTGCGGATTGTGGTAGTTGTGGTGGTGGTGAGAATAATATTGGTGGTGCGGATTGTGGTAGTTGTGGTAGTGGTGACAAAGGCAATAGTTGCGGTAGCGGTCAGAATAATGGTAATGGTGGCGATGGTAGTAGTTGTGGTGATGGAGAGAATTTTGGTAGTTGTGGTAGATGTTTGAATGGTGGTAGTAGCGACAATGGTGGCAAATGCGGTAGAGATTAAGACTGTGGTGAGAATGTTGGTAGTTATGACAGTAGTGAAAATTACAGTAGTTATGGTAGTGGTGAGAATGATGGTGGTGATGGCAATGGTGGTAGTTAGGGTAGTGATCAGAACTGTGATGGTTAGAGATTGTGGTGCTAGAGAGAATTGTGGTAGTTGTGGTGGGGTTGTGGTGAGAATTGTCGTAGTTATGATATTGCTTTGAATTGTGGTAGTTGTAGTAATGGTGATAATGGTGGTAGGTGCAGTGGGTATAAGGTTGTGTGATAGATTCAGACAATTACCCTCTCAAAGTAGGTGGTAGGTGTGGGCGCCCATCGTCCACTCACTTGATGTAGTGCAGCCTACTTCTTCCTTGATGTATTATTATTCTTTTTGTGTCTTTCCTCCACTCTTCTTATTTCTCCCATTCTCTCTTCCACTATTTATTACTGTTCTTTCCACTCCAGGTGACTCCACACTGAGTGACAAACCTTTAACTCAGGAAACCATTTACAACGCTGGGTGGTGACTATAACACCAAATTAACGGGGTGGCGTGAGAGCTTTTTTTTTTTTTTTTTTTTTTAATGTGACCGACTCTGGGCATAGGCTACACAGCCCGCTATCTAGGCCTAGCAGTCCTCCTACATACCATACACCTTTACATGATGACCCTGTTAACTAAGTGTAGAGTCGAAAAATCGGCGTCCACCCGGCTACAAAACTTCCACGCCAATCCCAAAGCCTCTCTGTGGTGAGGCTGTCAGCCACATAAGAACACCAGTTTGCGGTACGGGACGACCATGCAGGTGCGGTTGCTTGCCTGCGGTTGATGGGTTTATTCGATGAGACAAACTGGGGTAGAACGACAACAAGCCTTTGTAGTTGATGATAACGAAATCTCTCACTTTCTCTCCCTCTCTCTGCAGCAATATCACTTACCACATTGTGTGTGTGTGCGTGTGTGTGTGTATGTGTGTGTGTGCTCAGTGCAACGAGTGCCAATAAAAATTTCCTTGGCTAATTAGGTCTTCATACTGAACAACAGCTGCACACACACGATAATCACATTTGGCGGCAGAGATCAAAGGTCAAAGACAGATTGGGTTAAATGCCTGACCTGGACCTGGAGCCTGGCTGGAATTGGAGTCTACCTAGAACCTTTTTCTCAGTGAATCATTTTCCTTAAACTTATTACACTTTAACTCCATCTTCCTCGTATCAGCCTCTTTTTCAGACTTGCTGCATCCAAGATTTTTTTAGGTTAGAGAGAGAGAGAGAGAGAGAGAGAGAGAGAGAGAGAGGAGGGGGAGTAGAAAAATGCATAGAATCCAAAACAAGTTATGAAAAAAGAAAAAAAATTGCAAAACAAGCGAAAAAAAAGAGTAACTCCATGGAGAGAGAGAGAGAGAGAGAGAGAGAGAGAGAGAGAGAGAGAGAGTACCAAAGAGTTATATGTTCGCTTCAGTCATTCCCAGGTGCTGGTGCGGGACGCCTTCACGTGGTGGCACCGATATAACAGGGCGATGAAGCTGCCTGGTTATACAAACGTCCCTCAGTCCCCTCCCTATAGCCCAAAAGGAGGATGGTGGACTGCAGAAGAAGGGCAGATTCATGCTGCCGTTCACCAGATATGGTTTCAGAAGAACTAGGGCTACAACAACAACATCTTCTACTACTACTACGACTACTGCTGCTACAACCCCTATTGTATAATACCGATACTAAATATTAATAGTAGTAGGAGTAGGAGTAGTAGTAGTAGTAGTAGTAGTAGTAGTAGTGGCAGAAATAGTAGTAGCAGAAGAAGTGGCAGAAATCGTAGCTGTCGTAGTAACTGCAACCCCAGTCTAATTTTAATTCTTGTGTTATCGTTATAGAGGTATTCAGTAAGTAACAAGGTCCCTCAAAGTGAAAAGCACAAATTAGTCATGCTGACATTGTAGGACCAAATTATAATTTACTTGCAGATGGCACTGTAATGAGATTAAAATTCGTAATTAAAGCTATACCAGAGATTTCTCCATTCTTGATTCTGGGAGTTGCACATATATACAGTTTATATATATATATATATATATATATATATATATATATATATATATATATATATATATATATATATATATATAGCCTATGATTTCATCATCCTTTGTGTAATTGTAACGCACAGTATGCTGCATGTTTGATCACGAGCGTGTACTGTCTCAGTCCCCCCTTCTACCGTTATAGTAGAGTAAGTCGTCCTTTCTGTTGTTCAGAGCAGGACTGTCAGCTCTTTGTCCCCTATGGCTTCATTTGCGCGTCCTTCTTACAAGTTGTATCAAGCTCTGCTGGCCCCTATATAATGAGCTCAGTCTCTGCATTACTGCCATTTAGATCTACTCCTCATTTTGCTCACATCTCTGTTCTCCCCTGTACAGTTGTTATTATTGTGAGTGCTCAGGAAGTCTCCAACCATCTAGCAGCTGTGTGTAATTTGAGTATAACTGTTGTTGCATTTTTTCTTGTACTGTGTAGCATAAGGTTAATTCTTACGCCTAGAAAGGTTTTTGTAATTTATGTAAGGTTCTTATTGTCAGCCATCATTAATAATATTTTGTATCTGTAATAATATATCTGGCATTCACTGAGTATTATCTGGTATCTCATTTTAACAGGGCTGACTTAGATAAATTTACTCATGCTAATTTCGTGTTAATAGAGGCTATTGCAGTTAACCATATATTTAACCTGTTTTTTGCTATTACATTATCCTTATGAGTCCTGAATGTTTTGTTGTTAGTTTGAGCATTAAACTTTAACTTGTAATTTTACCTAACTCCTTTCTTTTGAACCTGGAACTTTACGGGACAGTAGTGATTTTTAGTCTCACTTAAAGTGTACATTATCTTTCTCTGTTCCGTAACATAAATTTGGCGACCTCTTATCAGGATATTCAGGATATTATCATAAGGATATTGCTTGATATTTTGTGACTGTGATTTATTCATGATGTTTACTATTACTACGCATGATGAAGCCAAAGATTTTTTGTCAAATGTGCAAACAAAGTGTGATGTAGAAAACAGAACAAAGAATGAACTTAAGCTTGTTGCTCAACAATTGGGAATTGCAGTTCACTCTCATCATTCTAAAGATCAAATTGTTGGCATGATTAATAAAAGCTTGTTTAATGTAACTCCTCCAAATGAGCAAACGCAGATTGAATTAGCTAAGTTACAGCTAGCTCTGCAGGAGGCTCGTGTTAAGGAGGCTGAATTTCAAGCACGTGCTAAGGAGGCTGAGTCTCAGGCTAAGGAGGCGGAGTCTCAGGCTCGTATTCAGGAGGCACAGATACAGGCACAAATTGAACATGCCAGGATTCAGGCAGACCATGAGTATCGCATGAAACAAGGTGGAACTGGATCATCTAGCTCTGATGATTTTGATGTGGCTAAAAATGTTAAACTTGTCCCTCCTTTTAATGAATCTGATTTAACAAAGTATTTTCAGTTGTTTGAGAGGATAGCTACAGGTTTTAATTGGCCTAAGGAGTATTGGCCAGTACTCCTTCAAACTGTTCTCACCAGTAAAGCTCAAGTAACTTATGCATCTTTGCCTCAGGATCAATCTGATAATTATGATGTAGTTAAGAGCTTGATTCTTAAGGCCTATGAACCTGTTCCTGAAGCCTATAGAGTAAAATTTAGGACAACTTACAAGCAAGATAAGCAATCCCATGTTGAGTATGCAAAAATCAAAGAAGATCTGTTAGAGCAGTGGTTAAATTCTAAGAATGTGGATTCTGATTTTGGTTAATTTAAGCAGATGATTTTGCTGGAGGACTTCAAGAGGTGTATTTATAAAGATGTAAGCCTATATCTTGATGAGAAAAGAGTAGATAATTTGTCTGATGCTGCAGTTTTAGCTGATGATTATGTTCTCACTCACAAGAGATATTCTAGAGAAAGAGGGAAAGCTGAGAGTACGTTGCCTCTACTCAGAGTACAGGTAACAGGAAAGAGAATAAAGATGATGTTTCTCAGGAAGTAAATACCAGCTTCACCTCTAGATTTCAGAAAAGTAAATGTACTTATTGTAGTATGCTTGGTCATACTACGGAGAAATGTTTCAGGAGACAGCGTGATGTGAACAAAAAGGAGTCTTTAAATATTCAGTCAATTGGTCTAGTGTCCACTCTTGAGAGTTCCCAGAATTCTTTAACTGAGTTAACTGAACCTGCTTTGAGGGGTAACTTAAATTCTCATGATGGAGCACCTCTTTTGAGCAGTAACGTGGGTGACACTCTCAAGAGTTCATGTGCTAATTTCCTGTCTGATGGTTTTGTCAGTCCTCTGAACAGTAATGACAGGAAATCGGTTAAAATATAACGTGATACAGGTGCTTGCCAATCCCTTATGCTAACCAGTGTTCTAGGCTCTAATGTTAATTCTTCTGATGAAACTGTAATCTTACAAGGTGTAGGGAATAATTACTTCTCTGTCCCTCTGTGCAGAGTGAATTTAGAGTCTGGTTTTGTTAATGGTTCCGTTATGGTTGGGTTGGTTGAGACACTCCCAATGTCAGGTGTAACTTTCTTACTTGGAAATGATATTGGTAGAAGTCAAGTGTGTCCAGCTCCTCAGTTGTCTAGTGAGCCAGTGGCTGCGACCCAGGATTGTGATGTCCCTGATGTGTTTCCTGCATGTGCTGTCACTAGGGCTAAGGCTAAAGTTACTGGTGATTTAGAGGATAATGATGATGATGATGTTATCCAGCTGACACTTTTCTTGCTAATTTGGACCACTCACCAGATGAGGCAGTACTCCGTAGTGTTGATAATTTGTCTCGTCAAGAGTTGGTTGAGTTGCAGGTTGCTGACCCTGAGTTGAAAGGTCTAGCTAACTCTGCTTACAGTGAAGAAGAGTCAGCCGGTGCTTCTACTTGTTATTATGTAAAGTCAGGAGGACTTATGAGAAAGTGGAGACCCCCAACAGCATCAGCCGACTGTGAATGGGAGGTTGTACATCAAGTTGTCATCCCTCGTGTTTGTAGGCAGGATATCATTAGAGTGGCTCATGATTCCAGTTTGGCAGGACACCTTGGAGTGAGGAAGACTGTGGCACGCATTTTGAAACACTTCTACTGGCCAGGTATCTTCAGGGATGTTTCCTGGTATGGTAAGTGTTGTCACACCTGTCAAGTTGTGGGGAAGTGTAATCAGACCGAAAAGGTTGCACCTCTAGTTCCCATTCCTCCTTTTGAGGCGCCATTCACCCGTGTGTTGGTGGATATTGTGGGCCCTCTTCCTAAGACTTCTTCAGGATTTTCTTATGTGTTGACCCTGATTGATATGGCTACTCATTATCCTGAAGCCATTCCACTTAGAAATATCTCAGCAAAGAACGTGGTTAAGGAAATACTGGGGTTCTTCACAAAGTTTGGTCTGCCCAAGGAGGTACAGTCAGACCGGGGAAGTAATTTCATGTCAAACGTTTTCAAGCAGTCTCTGAAAGAGTTGGGCATCACCCAGATCACGTCTTCAGCTTACCATCCCGAGACCCAAGGAGCATTGGAGAGATATCATCAAACACTCAAATCGATGCTCAAGAAATACTGTTTGGAACATCAGAAAGACTGGGATAAAGGTCTTCCATTCGTTGTGTTTGCTGCAAGAGAATCTCCAAATGAATCACTGGGCTTCTCACCTTTTGAACTACTGTTTGGCCATGAAGTAAGAGGACCCCTTAAGTTACTCAAGGAATGCTGGCTGTCGGAGGAAGATGATGTCAACCTGCTGGAGTATGTGATGAAGTTCAAAGAACGGCTGTCCACTACTTTACAGCTGGCGAGAGAGAATTTAGGAGCTGCTCAGGAGAAGATGAAGACTTGGTATGATAAGAAGTCCAGGTTACGCCACTTTCAGCCAGGAGATCAGGTTTTGATTCTGCTACCAGTTCATGGGCAACCTCTTGAAGCCAAGTTTAGTGGTCCTTATTTCGTGGAGAAGAAACTCAGTGATGTCAACTATGTCATCACCACACCAGATCGTAGAAAGAACAACCAACTATGTCACATCAACATGCTAAAGTTATATCACAGGCGGGACGAAAATAATCCAGTCTGCACTGTAGCTGTTCCACCCGAGTCTGCAAGTGAAGCTCTCCCATGCAGTATGAGCCTGATTGATAGTTTGGGGAAGAATCCTGATATCATGAATGATCTCCAGACTAAGCTTTCTCATCTAGCTCCCGAGGAAAGGCAGGAGTTTTCGGCATTACTGCAGGAGTACCCGCAAGTGTTCCGTGCCACTCCAGGAAGAACCACTGTGTTGATGCATGACGTCGATGTTGGAGACGCAAAGCCAATTAAACTGCCTCCTTACCGTGTGAACCCAGTGAAAGTTCCTCTCATCCAGAAGGAGCTTGGCTACCTGTTGGACAACAAGATGATTGAGCCCTGTCAGAGCGAGTGGAGTTCTCCTGTCACTCTGGTCCCTAAGTCGGGTGGGTCACAGCAGCTTTGCATCGACTACAGACGTGTTAATCAGATAACCAAAACAGACACTTACCCTCTCCCTCGCGTGGAAGATTGCATAGACAAGATCGGAAAGGCTAGGTACATAAGTAAGTTTGATTTGTTAAAGGGATACTGGCAAGTACCTATGACTGAACGTGCTAGGGAGATCTCATCTTTTGTAACACTAGGAAAGACTTTTGCATGTTCTGTAATGCCATATGGTATGAAGAATGCACCAGGCACATTTCAGAAGCTTATGAATGTTGTAACAGAGGGTTTGGCAGGGTGTGTTGTTTATATTGATGGTGTATTAATCTTCAGTGACAACTGGAAAGATCACCTATGCCATGTCAGTAAATTTCTTGAGCGTTTGGTTCATGCTAATCTTGTAGCTAATTTATCAATGTGTGAGTTTGGTCAAGCTAAAGTTCAGTACCTTGGGTATGTAATTGGTGATGGACATGTTGCACCACCAGGAGCTAAGGTTCAGGTTATAAGTGATCTTCCCAGACCTAAAAGTAGGAAAGAGCTACAAAGATTTTTGGGAATGGTAGGTTATTACAGGAGATTTGTTCTTAACTTTTCTATTCTTGTATCACCACTTACAGACCTACTGAAAAATGGAGTTAAATTTGTCTGGACCGATAACTGTGAATCCTCTTTCACCAAACTGAAAGCTATCCTATTAAGTCAGCCAGTGCTCGCTACTCCAAATTTTGCTAAGCTTTTTAAGATGTCTGTTGATGCAAGTGATACAGGAGCTGGGGCTGTTTTGCTGCAAGAGGATGATCAGGGTATTGAACACCCTGTATCTTATTACAGTAAGAAGTTCACTCCACCTCAAAAGAACTACTCAACTATTGAGAAAGAGCTTTTGACCTTGATTTTGGGTTTACAGCATTTTTCATTTTATTTGTGTTCTGGTTTTGACCCCATAGTCATTTATACCGATCATAACCCACTGAAATTCCTTAGTAAGTTTAAAGATAAAAATCGGAGATTGACAAGATGGAGTCTACTTCTTCAGGAGTATTCATTAGACATACAACATGTCAAGGGGAAAGAAAATGTTATTGCAGATTGCGTATCTAGACTTTAGACAGATTGTTTTAGAGTAATAAGAAATTTCCTTTGTAAATTTCTTTTTCTTTGTGGGGAGGTGTTACATAGCCTATGATTTCATCATCCTTTGTGTAATTTTAACGCACAGTATGCTGCATGTTTGATCACGAGCGTGTTCTTCCTCAGTCCCCCCTTCTACCGTTATAGTAGAGTAAGTCGTCCTTTCTGTTGTTCAGAGCAGGAGTGTCAGCTCTTTGTCCCCTATGGCTTCATTTGCGCATCCTTCTTACAAGTTGTATCAAGCTCTGCTGGCCCCTGTATAATGAGCTCAGTCTCTGCATTATTGCCACTTAGATCTACTCCTCATTTTGCTCACATCTCTGTTCTCCCCTGTACAGTTGTTATTATTGTGAGTGCTCAGGAAGTCTCCAACCGTCTAGCAGCTGTGTGTAATTTGAGTATAACTGTTGTTGCATTTTTTCTTGTACTGTGTAGCATAAGGTTAATTCTTTGGCCTAGTAAGGTTTTTGTAATTTATGTAAGGTTCTAATTGTCAGCCATCATTAATAAAATTTTGTATCTGTAATAATATATCTGGCATTCACTGAGTATTATCTGGTATCTCATTTTAACAGGACTGACTTAGATAAATTTACTCATGCTAATTTCGTGTTAATAGAGGCTATTGCAGTTAACCATATATTTAACCTGTTTTTTGCCATTACATTATCCTTATGAGTCCTGAATGTTTTGTTGTTAGTTTGAGCATTAAACTTTGACTTGTAATTTTACCTAACTCCTTTGTTTTGAACCTGGAACTTTACGGGACAGTAGTGATTTTTAGTATTCTCACTTAAAGTGTACATTATCTTTCTCTGTTCTGTAACAATATATATATATATATATATATATATATATATCTATATATATATATATATATATATATATATATATATATATATATATATATATATATATATATATATATATATATATATATATATATATATATATATATATATATATATATATATATATATATATATATATATATATTGCTAGACACCTTTATCCCGTAGGGGTGGCCACAAAAAAATCACCTCCATGTCGGCCTGCCGTTGCCATTTCATTGCCCTTCACCCAGCTCACACCCCCCTCTCATATACCTCTCCACTCCATCCTTCCATCTCATCCTTGGCCTCCCCCTCCCTCTCCCTCCCTCCACCTCACTCACATACACTCTCCTCGTCAGTCTCTGACTCTCCATCCTCTCCACATGGCCAAACCACCTCAAAGTGTTTCTCCTAACGCTTCCTATCACATCCACTTACATACCACAACGCTCTATCACTTCCTCATTTGTTAGTCTGTCTCTCCATGTGACTCCACATGTTCCTCTCAAATAACTCATTTCCATTTCTCTCACTCTTGACTTCTGTCAAGACGTCATAGTAATCGCCACAGTACTATACCCTAATCTTCAGGATAATAACAGGTCCCGCCAGTTGGACTTATTCCTATTTTTGTCAAACCTGCAACAACAGAAAGAGACTCTACAGTACACCCGAACGACCTGGCGTTTAACATGCAGCATGAGCATCAAAACTTTATCATTATAAGCTCTGGCCAGTCATACCCATCATAATCACTGGTATATATACATACATACACATACGTTCATGTCACATCTATATCAGTCCTTAAACAGTTAGTGTTACCACACACGTGGTGACGTAACTTAAGTGGTGAAGGGCTATGAATTCGCGGGGAGTAGTATGTGGCTACTGACGTTACTGTTACCCCCGGCAATGGCACACTCCCGGCCGTACAAGCTCACGGACTCAGTGTGTTAACTCTCCAGAGTCAATTTCCAGACTGACTTCTCTCCCTACCTTACCTGTGGTATAAGCTCTCTTCACCAGGTGGCACTCCTCACCATGTGTTTATCTTTACCACCGAGCCTCAATGCCTTATTTTGCAGGAAAATTAACTTTAAATTAATATAATCATTGATCTGTGGAAAAATCTTAATTCATGTAAATCATTTGTTTCAACTACTTTAAAATGCTCTCTGCCTATAACAAAGCATACAGCGACAACCTGGCCCCCTGTTGTCCCTGCACGCTTTGTTGACAGGCAGAAAGCATTTTGCAATGACAATAGCCATGGCCCCGCAAGGAATGGCCGTTTGTCTTTGAGTTAGTGTTTTTAACGGGGAAATGCAAACTCACTTGTTGACACGTAGGGAACACGTGTGTGTTGGTCATAAGATTACCATCCAGCATTATACATATTTCCCTGGTTTACAGGAGACCATTACGCTTGACACTTAATGTAAAGCCACCTGAAAAGAAAGAATAGTAATAAAAAGTGACAGGAAGCATAGGAGAAATAGGAAGAGAGGAGGGCAGACCCGAAAAGCATGTTAAAGGTGACAAAAGATATATCTATGTATCTATCTATCTATATATCTATATCTATATCAGTCTATCTATCTATCTATCTATCTATCTATATATCTATATATCTATCTATCTATCTATCTATCTATATATATATATATATATATATATATATATATATATATATATATATATATATATATATATATATATATATATATATATATTGTTATGGAGGTGTATATTACGGTGCACTCTTAACCCTTAATTAAGCACCAAAAGGGATGAGATAAAGTTTGCAAGAAAACTAACTTAACTTTACTGTACACTATAACATACACAACCAAAGAAGAAACCAGGGTTCGTTTTACAAAAGGGAGGATTCTTATAGGTCTCAGGATACAAATACAAAACAAGTTATTTCTTACCTAACCAGAATACATTCAGTGGAGGCTAAGTATTCACTAAGCTCGAGGAAACGTGGAGACTTCGAAGGTTAAATCCAGATATAATTCACACACTAGTGTAAATGGAGGAGTGAACCAAAAAGGGAAATGGCTCCCAAACAGTGTGTTTTGTAATCAAAGTCACGTATTGAGTAGTGTTGGGGAAAAGTGCAACACAATGTGACAAAAGCGTAAAGTGACAGTAAATGTGTACAAATGTGTACAAAAATGTGTACAAAATGAAACTAAATGTGTGTCTGTACAAAAAGAGACAAAATGTGTACAGGGATGTGTGTACAAAATGAGACAAAAATGTGTCTCTTCACATTTTCCTGGAGCTTATAAAGGAGACTTACTCCGCCTTTCTCAGCTAATTAACCACTAGGCTGTTTTAAAAATAATTTCTGTCCATACAGAAAAAAATAGAGGCACCTGCTACCAATGAGGGCCTCATACACTTCACATAGAACCAACTGCGTGCCATCAAGAACTTGACGAAAGGCCATTTAGGCTTCTAATTGGCAAACATCCCTACTTTGCTCCTCCCACATTATGTCACACCCACAGTTCAAGGACAAGAGGAACTTTTCTGCATAATTTGTGAGAAAAACATCTGGTGTGTTATCAGTTGAGAAGGCAAAAGTTGACCGCTGGGTAAATAAAAGTGGGGACTAGGGTTACCCTTACAGCCCGCAAAACTGATAAGAAAAAAGATTTATGTTCTTAATGGCTCGCTTCTCTCTCCTTTCATTATCCTCTTATCTTCTATTTCACCCATTTACTACTGGGGTAACTACGCCAGTGACACCTTCCTTCCTGAGAGAAGAAATTTCCCAAGGGGAAATTTCTGGATACTGTATAATCAAGTTCTGGACAGGGAATCTGCTAAAACATTACTAACACCTTTTACATGTCTTACATCAAGGGAGTCTGCTTAAAAAAATAGAGCCCAGCAGGTCAATCTAAGATTTTTGTCCTTAAATCGGGACAAAAATTTCAGAAGGTGGTGATCAGTGTACGCTACATCACCTGACCCTGGACCAACATATAAAGAGAAGTGTTGAAGGCCAAGTATGAGTTCAAGGAGTTCTTTCCCAATAGTTGAATAATTTCTCTGGGCTTAATTGAGCTTTTTGCTAAAATAGCACACAGGCATCTCAAAGCCTTCATCATTATCCTAAAGCAAAACTGTGGTGGCCCCTAGGCCACTGGCATCAACAGCTAATTTAAAGGGTTTATCAAAATTGGGAGCTTGAAACACAGGGTGACTTGATAGGATGGCTTTGACTTTAGAATAGGCTTCCTCACATTCTTGCTTCCACTCATGTTTGACTCCTTTTCTTAACAAATCAGTGACAGGAGCTACAAGATCAGAGAAGTTCAGGACAAAACGTCTGTAGTACCCTACCATACCCAAGAATCGTTGCAACTCTCTCTTATTTTTGGGCTGGGGGGAATTGACTATGGGGTGAACTTTAACATCAGGTGAACTCACTTGGCCTAAACCGACCACATAACCTAGGTACTGCACTCAAGCCCTCACAAATTCACATTTAGCTAAATTAAGCACTAAATTAGCAGAGGACAGTCTCTGAAGCAAGGCATCTAGTTGGCTCAAGTGTTTTTCCCAGGTGATGCTAAAAATAACAACATCGTCAATGTAAGTAACACAGTTCTCAACATCCTTGGTGAGATCATTCATCAGTCTTTGGAAGGTGGCAGGAGCATTCTTCATACCATAGGGCATGACCTTACATTTATAAGTCCTGCCACCAACCACAAAACAGGAAATTTCTTGGGCCCTTTCTGTGAGTGGGACTTGCCAATATACCATCATTGAATCTAATTTTGTGATAAACTTAGCTCTGCTCATCGTGTCCACACAATCATCTACTCTAGGAAGTGGGTAAGTATCAGTCTTGGTAAGGGAGTTGACTTTACGGTAATCAATACAAAAGCGATGTGACCCATCAGGTTTTGGAACCACTATGACCAGGGAGCACCACTCACTTTGACAGGACTCGATTAACCCCTGCTGCAACATGTAGTTCAGCTCCTCTTGAATGCTGGTCTGCTTCTGAGGACTAGCCCGGTAGGGGGACTACTTTACAGGGTTGGCATTTCCAACGTCCACATCATGCTGTGCCACTTCCGTCTGTCCTGGGGTGTCCCAGAAGACATCAGGGAACTTCCTGAGAAGGGCAACAAGCTCAGCACACTGCTCTGCAGTCAAGTGGGAAAGTTTATCAGTCAGTGTACTCCAAGCTTCCTGGTTTTCTCTCCAACTGGTCATCTGGTCCAGTGTCAAAGGGCAGCCCTCATCCTCCGCCAACTCGACAGCTGACACCACACATGCAGCACTAGGGGGGTCCACAAAGTTGACAGCTGACACCACGCATGCAGCACTAGGGGGGTCCGCAAACTTGACAGCCGACACCAAGCATGCAGTACTAGGGGGGGTCCATGTCTCACCTGTGGTACCCCTTCAACATATTCATGTGGCACAATCTTCATTCCTTCCACCTGTCTGGGGTTAAAATGACAATTTACTTCACCTACCCTCTTTTCCACTAGATAGGGGCCTGCAAAACTTGCCTGCAGAGGCTGACCATGAATGGGAAGCAAGACAAGAACTTGATCGCCTGGGTGAAACACTCTGTGCCTAACTTTCTTAGAGTGGTCATACCACCTATTCATCTTCTCCTGAGAGGACTCCAAGTGTGCCCTGGCTACTTCCATACTATAGGCCAGTCTTTCTTCAAATTTTGACACACAGTCTAGCAAGTTAATTTGGTCATCATCCTTGACCCATTGTTCTTTGAGGAGTTTAAGAGGACCTCTTACTTCATGGCCAAAGATTAACTGAAATGAGGAGTAGCCCAAGGACTTGCTCGGTGCCTCTCTGGTTGCAAAAAGTAGGAAAGGCAAACACTTGTCCCATTCCTTTTCATCAACACATAGTTTTCTGAGCATACTTTTCAAAGTTTGGTGATACCTCTCTAATACACTTTGACTCTGAGGATATGTTGAGTAAGTGATCTGTGAGATTCCTAACTCCTTAACCCAAGGCATCCCATTGACGTATGGGTACGTCACAACATTTTGTCACAGCTAGTCCCATCGATGTACTGGTACGTCGCGCAATTGCAAGGTTCATAATTTGCACAATTTTCCATTTTTGTGCTTGATTTTTGGTACATATACACGGGACACCTTCCTCTATTCCACTACAAGATGCCAGGCAGGGACAATGCCTTACACCACATAACCTCCCCCCCCCCACATGCCACTGACTCAGCAATGCACCTATTACCAGTGACCTGGCCAATGAAGACATTCAGGGCCAGAATGATTCCTCAATCGATGACAATGTGGAGGACAAAGTTTACATAGCATTAGAGGAAGAAACAGTCAGAAATGATGATCAGGTAATGTTACCAAAAAAAGTCAGGTACGTTGATGACTTAGTGAGTGAAACAATGCTTATATTGCCTATATTACTGTTTGAAAACCAATATACTCTCGTACTACATATAAATTTGTACCAAATAAATAAATAAATACCATTTATGAGCGGTGTGGAATAGTTACCCTCCCATAGAACTCGTTTTCTTTGGAGCCAGCCTGATAGAAAACTCAGTAAGGTAAGGAGGTACTGCTACCTGTACCGAGTATTTTAAACCTCAGGTGAGCGATTTCTCTATGAATTTTCGATGTTTCTCACCAAAAGCGGAGGTTTTAACCAAAAAATTTTTTTTCCAAAATAGCTCGGGATTGAGGGATGTCAGAGGTACGAAATAGCTCAGGACGTGACGGGTTAAGGGTTTGTCTGAAAAGTTTGGAATTTAAAATTACTGCCTTGATCCAACTGCACTTCTTTATGGAGACCAACACAGGTTAAGAAGGTTAGCATCTCCCCTACAACCAATTTAACTGAAATATTTCTCAAGGGAATGGCTTCAGGATATCTAGTGGCCATGTCTAACATTGTGAGGATGTACTGGTGGCCTGAAGAGGTCTTAGGCAAAGGGCCAACAATGTTCACAAGGACTCTAGTGAATGGGGCCTCAAACACAGGTAGAGGAATCAAAGGAGCTGCAGGGATGGGCTTATTGCTCTTACAGACTAGCTGACAGGTGTGACATCACCTACAGAACCGGGAGACATCTTGACGGATTCCAGGCCAGTAAAAATGCTGCTGGATGCGGGAGAGAGTCTTCCTTACCCCTAAGTGACCTGCTAAAGAAGAGTCATGAGCAATGGACATAATTTTTTGCCTATAGGGTCTTGGAACTACCACCTGATGTACAGTCTCCCACTCATTATCATGAGCAACACTAGGAGGTCTCCATCTTCTCATTAACATGTTATTTGGCCTTAAATAATAACACTCAGTGCAGACTCACATTCATCTTCCCTAACTGCTGAATCAATTAAAGTGGCAATCTCTGGATCAGATCTTTGCATATTAGCTAACTTTGCACTTGCATCAGTCTGGGGAGAATCATCAACCTCCAAGTCATTTAACTGGGCAAAAAGGTATCACCAAGCCCAATATCTTCATCGGCATTGCCAGTGCCATTACTGTCAACGTTCTCATGGCTCGCTTTTGCCATCATAGCTCTAGTTACAGCACATGAGGGAAACAGTTTAGTACATGTATCTTCCAACTCTTTAGTCCTATCCTCACTCAGGGGGGGTTTTGACATGCAGGGAACAGCACTCACCTGTCCTCCCACCAAGTCATTACCCAAAAGGAAAGTGAACCCTTGTACAGGAAGCTGGTCAACAACACCCACACGCACGGAACCAGTAACCAACTCTGACTGGAGCTTCACCTCAACTAGGGGAACAGATACTAACTCAGCTATATTCTGGAACAAGACACATTCATTAGGGTCAGCTACATCAACAATCCCCTTCAACATTAATGACTGTGAAGCTCCTGTGTCTCTAAGTATAGTGACTTCCTTACCACCTTTTCCATCAACTGAAACTAACCCCTTAGAAATAAAGTTAGCAAATAAAATTAATGACCTGAGGAAGAGTCACTCTGAGTACTGCTTGGGGAAGGACACTCTGATGGAGTCTTATTACCACTCTCACTTGAACCTGACGGCTGCACTGCCCCAGTCTTACTAGTGTCTAACACTGGCTCTACAGGAGTCTGTCTATCCACCACTGACGACTCCACTCTGACCTTATCAACAATATGCACCTGCTGGGGTTGTGTCTGACTACCACTAACAATATCTGTGGATGGTTGCTCTCTGTTGGTGTCAAAAGATCCCCAAGAGTTTACCAAAGTAATAGGTTTTACAAAGGGGTTTTTCCCTCGTTTTTACCAGCACCAATCCTCCAATTGCCCCGTTTTCTGTCAATACTGGCAAGACCTGAAACTTTTTCTTGACCCTCTGGCACCACTGTCCTCACTTACTTTCGTAGAACTAACATACTTTGGGGTTGCAGTGTTCCCACTAGTTTCACCTGACATTAACTTGCCTTTACCAGAAGAAGAGTTCACAAAAAATGGTTGGTTCACTCTCCTACCCTTAACAAATAACTGAGGCTTACGTTCATGCTTATAAATTATACTATAGTTATCTGCTACAACAGCAGCCTCAGCTAGGGTATCTAAATCTTTCTCCACTAGGTATGTAGCCACATCCTTATCTATCTTACCAGTGAAGTTCTCCAAGATCATTAATTCTTTAAGTTTACAGAAATCATCAACTTTCTTAGAATGCAACCATTGACCAAATAAGTCTGTGAGTACTCTAGCATATTCCACATGACTCTGATCTTTCTGTTTAAAGGTGGATCTAAATTTAAGCCTATATGCTTCTGACACGAGTTCATATGCTTTGAGAATGTCATCTTTTAACCCGCCGCGTCCCGGAGACGTGAATTCACGTCCTCACATGATGTGCACTCATATCTCGGAGACGTGAATTAATGCAGGAACATTGCAAGGTCCCTAATTTGCACAATTTTCAATTTTCGCGAGTGATTTCGCGAGTGATTTTTGGCACGTATACACGGGACACGTTCCTCTATTCCTCTACAAGATCCCAAGCAGGAACAATTCCTTACATCGCATAACCTCCCCCCCCTGCACGCCATTGTCTCGGCAATTCACCTGTTACAAGTGACCTGGCCAATAAAGACATTCAGGGCCGGAGTGATTCCCCAATCGATGACAATGTGGAGGACAAAGTTTACATAGCATTAGAGGAAGAAACAGTCAGAAATGATGATCAGGTAATGTGGGAAAAAAAGGTCATGAATGGTGATGAGTTAGTGAGTGAAACAATGCTTAATAATGTCTATATTACTGTTTGAAAACCAATATACTCTTGTACTACATATAAATTCGTACCAAGTAAATAAATAAATACTGTTTATGAGTAGATAAAATAGTTACCCTCCCATAGAACTCGTTTTCTTTGGAGCCAGCCTGTTAGAAAACCCAGTCAGGTAAGGAGGTACTCGTACCTAGATCGAGTATTTTAAACCTCAGGTGAGCGATTTCTCTATGAATTTTCGATGTTTCTCACCAAAAGTGGATGTTTGAGCCAAAACAAAAAAAGGTCCAAAAATGTCGGGACCGGGGTGTACCACTGCCCAGAAAACGTCGGGACGGGGCGGGTTAAACAATCATAGTTAGGACTTTGATCAACAGATAAAGAAATATAAACCTCTTGAGCCTTTCCTTTCAGAACACTCTGCAGCAGTACTGTCCAAGAGTCTTTTGGCCACAAGGGAAGACCTGCCACCTTTTCAGACATATGGAAATACTTGGTGACATCTTGTTCATTAAAGGGAGGTACTAGATTAATGTTCCTAGCAACATCAAAAGATTCCTTGGCAGATGAACTATTAGCTCTAGGTAAACTATCAGGGTGCTTCAGTCTGAATTCGTGATCCAATTCCTTTTGTCTCATTTGAGCCTGTAAATCTATTTCCCTCATTTTGGCTTGCAGTTCATGTTCCCTCAGTTTAATTCTGGCTAACTCAAGTTGCACTTTGTCACCAGTATCATGAGCAGAAAACTCACTAGGGCCAGGTATCTCCGATGCCAAAGGCTCAGGGTCAACACCTTGCGCAGTATCAAATGGCTCAGAACTAGCTATAGAGGACTCACTTTGCTCAAACACGGTGTCCAATATTAAATCAAGTAACTTAGTCTTGGTGACTGAGGCAGGAAATCTCAACTGTAAAGCCTGGGCAAGCAATATAAGCTCGTGTTTTGTGAGTGTTTTCACTCTGTTTGGGGATGGCTTAGAATCCAAAAATGCTTTCACATCACTATCACTCATTAGGGGAATTATTACTGATTACAGTAAAGTAGGTATGAGTAAGCACTGTGTATGTGGCCAATGTTGCCAATATTATGTCATAGAGCTATCCTGGCGAGGTCGCCAAATTGTTATGGGGTGTATATTACGGTGCACTCTTAACCCTTAATTAAGCACAAAAAGGGATAAGATAAAGTTTGCAAGAAAACTAACTTAACTTTACTGTACACTATAACATACACAACCAAAGAAGAAACCAGGGTTCGTTTTACAAAAAGGAGGATTCTTATAGGTCTCAGGATACAAATACAAAACAAGTTATTTCTTACCTAACAAGAATACACTCAGTGGAGGCTAAGTACTCACAAAGCTCGAGGAAACGTGGAGACTTCGAAGGTTAAATCCAGATATAAATCACACACTAGTGTAAATGGAGAAGTGAACCAAAATGGGAAATGGTGCACAAACAGTGTGTTTTGTAATCAAAGTCACATATTGAGTAGTGTTGGGGAAAAGTGCAACACAATGTGACAAAAGTGTAAAGTGACAGTAAATATGTACAAATGTGTACAAAAATGTGTACAAAATGAAACTAAATGTGTGTCTGTACAAAAAGAGACAAAATGTGTACAGGGATGTGTGTACAAAATGAGACAAAAATGTGTCTTTTCACATTTTCCTGGAGCTTATAAAGGAGACTTACTCCGCCTTTCTCAGCTAATTAACCACTAGGCTGCCTTAAAAATAATTTCTGTCCATACAAAAAAAAAATAGAGGCACCTGCTACCAATGAGGGCCCCATACACTCCACACAGAACCAACTGGGTGCCATCAAGAATGTGACGAAAGTGCCATTTAGGCTTCTAATTGGCAAACATCCTTACTTTGCTCCTCCCACATTATGTCACACCCACAGTTCAAGGACAAGAGGAACTTTTCTGCATAATTTGTGAGAAAAACATCTGGTGAGTTATCAGTTGAGAAGGCAAAAGTTGACCGCTGGGTAAATAAAAGTGGGGACTAGGGTTACCCTTACAGCCTGCTAAACTGATAAGAAAAAGGATTTATCTTCTTAACGGCTCTCATCTCTCTCCTTTCATTATCATCTTACCTACTATTTCACCCATTCACTACTGGGGTAACTATTCCAGTGGCAATATATATATATATATATATATATATATATATATATATATATATATATATATATATATATATATATATATATATATATATATATATATGACTTGGTGGTGTTAACGTGTGCAATGTGTGTGTTAAGTATAATTTTTTTTACTTTCTCTGTCTCCCATGCGTCTTTGTCTCACGTATAATCCTTCTTCCCTCCTCTCACCTTCCGTGTCTTCTCTTTACTCTTTCCCTCTCCTTTATTCTTAGATTTCCTAACTGACTTTTACTACATCTCTGCTCACTTTCACTATTTGCAGGCTGTTTTTCTTACCCTTACCTGCTTGTCATTCTGTTATTCTCTCTCCTACTTACTATTGGCAACATATGAACCTGATACGGGATAGGAGTGTGGCTTGGGTCGGGCAGTTGGTATGCCTGCAGCTCGTGACGTATTCACACTTTGTTTTGTCTATAGGAGGATGAATGAATGAATGGGTTGCCAGTCACTATTTAAAACTGACACGTAGCTACTAGCAAGAGTAACCTTACTTACTAGTGTGTTTCAGTATTGTCATAGCTCATTTTGTTGATAGGTAAACTTTAACTGCAATGATAACAAAATGATATAAAGAGATTTCCGTATCATAGACTGATCTAGCCGGTGCTCACTCACCTTAAATCGCTGCTGTCTTGCCTTGCCATATGGTGGAGCACAGTCTTCATCAATGATTTATTTTATACAAACATGAAATTGTTTCCATAAACTGTATGCTAGCATATTCTGTTTGTAAAAGTAATAAATCACAAGAAGATGTGGTTACTGGCTGCTACCGCCTTCACAAATCAGAATCCTCTCTTCCTTTTCTGCCAACTCTCGTTGCTGGAAACTCACTCCCATCTTCCCCTCCCCCCATTTCCTCCCTTGAACCCCCTACCTCTTTCACTCTCGCCTTCCCCCTCTAAAAGCCAGTTCCTCTACCTCCTACCACCTGGCTCAGGGAATAAGGTCTTAGAAGCTATTCTCCTTACCTCTTAAACCTATAGTGGTTATCTGCCTTAATAACCCCACTGCTGTCATTAGCCATTGCTAATAACAGTCTCTCTCTCTCTCTCTCTCTCTCTCTCTCTCTCTTTCTGTCCGTCACCCAGGCCAATTCACCACAGATCTTACCCAAGCCGTGTGTCACCAGGCAGTAGTGCCACAGTGTGCTCCAAGGGGGAGCGGGGATGACGGTGAAGCCACTAACTTCTAAGTCGCTGTCTCTTTGATGGGTATTCTTTTATTGTTAATGATTGTTTGAAGTTGTTTGCATTACAGTTTTAGGACGTTGCCAATATTTGTCAGAAACCTAGCACAGAGCAGAAATGTAAATTATGAACCGGTACTAGGATACTCTCGTCCTTCTAGGTTGAACTGCTGGCAAGCGAGAAAGTGGATAGGCTATAAGGAAGATTGGGAATATCCTAGGAATATCAAAGATGACAGTTTCATTTTGGCTGAAGCGTTGGGTATGAAGAGGAAACCTGAACATCAAACAGAGAGAATGAACTCCAAGGAAGACCACAGCCAAAGATGATCGACAGATAACAGAAGCTGCAGAATGAAACTTTTTACCAACGCGGCGACCATACGAGAACAAGTACAGTTTGATGTGACAGTTCAGACTGTGTGAGTTGTCGATGGCGTTCACCACAGGACACCTGCCAAAAACACAGCAAATAACACCTAGGCACTGTGAGGGCAGGTGTAGATTCACAGACAACCATTTGCAGGAAGATCTTATTTACTGGGCTCGTGTTACTTTCACCGACAAAAAACATTCTTAACAACATGCGGGAAGGCACACTGCTGGAAGAGAATAACAGCAGGTTTAATATTGCAAAAGGCATCACACATGCCTGTTTATATGCAAGTAAATGTGTGTATTTCACTTAGGTACTGAATGAGACATATCTAAGCCTATTGTGTCAATCAGAACATATTCCATATGCATGCAAAGTTGGTTTTAAAGCAAACAATAAGAAGAGCTCAGAGTGCAACATCAGTGTCACACAATTTGTCTATGGTTGTAATTTTTGAACCTATCCTGTAACCTTTACCTTCGACTGAGTATTGCGAAATCCAGTTACTTTTTATGTGGACCCTCAGCCACTCAACAAAATGCAGTAGCCAGCTGAGACAAAGGACCGAATCATAGCCATTATCTTTGTCTAGCAATTCTAAAATATTATTCACTTCATCCTATGCTCATCCTCAACTTTATTTGGTCTGAATCTGGTTTAAAAAAAAAAAAAAAAGTTAATTGACCAAGCACTAGATATATGACCCTGTTCGGCCATAACTCAATAATCTGTTATACTTTGTTCAGTAGGATTTCCATAATACTGCCACAAGCGGAGGGACTGACAGGCGAGCCACAATTCTTGCGTAACACGTAGGAGTGTAACAACACACCAAATAACATTTGTTCTATTTTCCCGGTAACAGATACAACGGTCAAAACATCTTTTAAAAAAGCAAGTAGTGGGCATGTCTTGCGTAATATTTGGGGATGGTATGTCTTCATGGGGTGGGTTGTCTTACTCCCATTGACGGACTCTTTACAACATCAAATATCTTGAAATTCTTGAATAGGAATTTGTGCCTTCTCTGCTTGAGCAGGACTACCCTTTTCTCTGGTGGATAATGTTTGCCCATGACAAATGCCTTGTGCACACATCCCACATCTCCCTGAGATGGTTTGACGAACACCTCAACCTGGAGCTACTGGACTTGACGAGTCGGGGTTGTGATAAGCCCCATCGAAAGCCTGTAGGGCAACATGGTATACACATGGGAAGAAGAAGGGGAACGAATGACACAGCAGGCTGTGATTGTTGCAAATGATGGGTGGACTAAATGTTAGATACATAATGGTTTATAGCTATATGTTATATTCATGAACAAGGTGTCTACAGCAGCCTTAGAAAGCACTGACCTTTTCTTGTTAGATAACTGTCATAACTACTGTTTCTCCTACACGGTCATGATACTCATATGCAGTTAGGCTGCACAATATGAAATATATTTTCTAGGTTAAAGTATTGTCTTTAAATATATCTTATCTTCGCAGATACATTAACAACAAATCTGTACTAGCGAAGGAGAAGGTGAAGATCAGGCAAGGTACCGTCAGATATAAATGGCACACGAAAACTGTTATCATCCGTCTATGATGTACGAATGTTATACAGTATTAACAATCATGGTGGAAAAATCAGCAGAATTTTTACGTCATTCAGTCAAAAACACATTGCCTCATGTATTGTTGGTACGGTGTCATGCGGTTATACATAACCTAGATAAATTTATTCTACCATTAATCTGTTTGCATATGGCGGAAAGGAATCAACACAAATGGTGAGCGATAAAATCATCAGAATTATAAGGGTGAAATCGTCCCCCCCTCCTTTTTTTAAGGGAACATATGGAATGTCGGTGTTAAAACCTGCAGATGAAATGAGAGGAAGAGACTTGGTAGGGAAATGAATATTATCTTTTTACTAGGACTGAATGGGGGATGCTGTGGCAAGGTCGATAGGTCTGTTGTTCCAAAGGACACAGGTTTGTATCTTGGTTGAGGCAGGGAGCAGTATATGAGTACGAATTTCGTTAAAAACGGACTTTAACGATTTACCATAAGACCTGATGAGACGTCACAAAAACACCCAGTACGAAACAACCTATAATGGACGGTGGGTATTAGCACCGAAATGGTGTCATATGGAGATGAATGGTTTACAGGAAGACTGCTGGGCCTCAGGGAATGGGCTCTTAACCCTATGTTTTGAGTAAAATAAACAAAAAAAAACAGTAAGTTACATTAAGTAGAGCTCTTCTGCTTGCAGTAGTCTGCTATAGGCTGCTCCTGCTGCCACTGATGATGATGGCCCATTTGACCTGGAGACATGATTAGCCAGTATGCCTTTAATGTGTTGCACACGATCATCTGTAATCCCAACGTATACAATAGACTACCTATCATAATCACGAACATATAAACGACACCTATGCTGGTTTACTTTTGTACAGCCGAACACTTCAGCTCTTGGGAAGATTCGATCCCCAGCGCGAGAATGGGGGCTAAATCTCCAACTTCCGTTCTAGACCACAGGGGTATCGGTCGCACGTCAACTGGGGTGCGTTGGACAGGCTTCTTTTGGAAATTGCGCCACGCAGCTATGAGCCATGGAGAGGTGGAAAATATATGGGAGGCTTTCGTTACCGTGCGATGATGGTGTGTCTCTTTCCAATGGGACTCAGCTGCGACAAATTACGACAAGCAAGAGTCATACACAGTCTAGATCGATCTGATAAACAGCATTGCCAATACACGTTGTTCTTACAGTTATGGTACTACACATTTGAGTTATGAGTGAAATATATGGTTGAACTATCATCACAACCAGTATATTACAATTATTGCAGAGGGAATATATAGGTCATACTAATACACCAGCACGACACATCGAACCTCTCCTTAATTTTAATAAAGAAAAAGTTTTTCTTTTTTTTAAATTCATTTACCCATGTCAATACAAACATTAGCTGAAATCTCATCACATCCAGTGCATTATATTTATCCTACTATGCAAATAAGCAAATACATATCAAAGAGGCAGGGACATAGAGGTTAGTTACTTCCACAATGTCCTTGCCTGCCCCCAGAGCACCCTGTACCACTACGGCTTAGTGACACACAGCTTGGGTAAGATCTGGGGTGCATTGGCCTGGGAGACGGAGAAAGTGAGAGAGAGAGAGAGAGAGAGAGAGAGAGAGAGAGAGACTGTCATTAGCAATGGCTAAATGACAGCAGCGGGGTTATTAAGGCAGATAACCACTATAGGTTTAAGAGGTAAGGAGAATAGATTCTAAGACCTTATTCCCTGAGCCAGGTGGTAGGAGGTAGAGGAACTGGCGTTTAGAGGGGGAAGGGGAAAGTGAGAGAGGTAGGGGGTTCGAGGGAGGAAATTGGGGGAGGGGAAGATGGGAGTGAGTTTCCAGCAACGAGAGTTGGCAGAAAAGGAAGAGAGGATTCTGATTTGTGAAGGCGGTAGCAGCCAGTAACCACATCTTCTTGTGATTTATTACTTTTACAAACAGAATATGCTAGCATACAGTTTATGGAAACAATTTCATGTTTGTATAAAATAAATCATTGATGAAGAGTGTGCACCACCATCTGGCAAGGCAAGACAGCAGCGTTTTAAGGTAAGTGAGCACCGGCTAGATCAGTCTATGATACGGAAATCTCTTTATGTCATTTTGTTATCACTGCAGTTGAAGTTTATCTATCAACGAAATAAGCTATGACAATACTGAAACACACTAGTAAGTATGGTTACTTTTGCTAGTAGTTACGTGTCAGTTTTAAACAGTGATTGGCAAACCATTCATTCATTCATCCTCCTATAGACACAACAAATGTGTGAATACGTCACGAGCTGCAGGAGTACCAACTGCCCGACCCAAGCCACACTCCTATACCGTACTAGGTTCATATGTTGCCAATAGTACCTCTCTGCTCCTATCTAACATGTTTATCATTTGGCTTCATTGCTTTTCATTTTTTTTTTTTCTGAATTTCTCCTCGTTCCTTTCACACATTTCAGTCCACATTTATTCTTCCTCTCTCTGTCTTCGTTAATCTTCCTTATTCCTCATTCCGACTCCCTCATTTCTACGATATATTCATTCTGTATCACTCTGTCATGGTGTCACTGTTACATGCTCTCTCTCTTTCTCTCTCTCTCTCTCTCTCTCTCCCTGCGTGTGTGTGTGTGTGTGTGTGTGTGTGTGTGTGTGTGTTGTACTTCCTAATCTTTACCAGTCCGTTCTAGGCTCAGTTTAGGACAGGAACTGCTCCTCGAAGGGAGAGAGTTGGCCAGATATACCCTCTTCCATACTGTCCTGGTACGAATAGGAAGAGGAGAGGGCAGTAAAGTGAAAGTCTTGTGTCGAACTGCTATTCATGCAGTAAAGTGAAAGTCATTGTGTTGAACTGCGATTCATGTTTGTGACTCAGATTATCTATTGCATCATGACCAACTGGAAGGTACTGGAGAGGGACGCCTTCAAGTGATGACACCGATATGACCGGGCGGTGGAACTGCCTGGTCAAACAAATGTCCCCCAGTCCCCTCCTTAACCCATAAGAGGAAGCTGGGAGAGTTGTCCTGCAGATTAGTTGTTCGGGTACATTTATTAGTAATAATGTATATTAAATGATTTTGAATATAAGGCTTATAATGACAGCATCTGACGAAAAGACTGCATATATATATATATATATATATATATATATATATATATATATATATATATATATATATATATATATATATATATAACCTGAGCAATTTCTCGTGACAGACGGTTATTGTAACCCCTATAGCAATTAGAAAGCACGCGGAGAGCGCATACCTCCTCCAATGTCATTTCCATTAAAAAGAATCCGGATCCGGATCCCGATCGGCTCCAAAATTTAATTAGTTCTTTCTTGGTTCATGGCCCACCGTTCCACAAAATTTCATTGAAATTTTTAGAGATATTGTGCATAATACTCCGATTCTGGATTAGGATCCGCCCCAGAATTTAATCACTTCATCCTTGGCCCATGGCACACCCTTCCACAAAATTTCATTGAAATTATTTGAGAACTTTGGAGATATCGTCAGCACAAACAGGCAGACAGACAGACAGACGGGCAGACAGACAGACAGATTAACATAGGTGAATAAATAACCTCCTCCGACTTCGTTGGCGGAGGAGAAAATGATTTACAAAACATCGTTACTAATGAATGCACCCGAACAACCAATCAGCTGCCAGTTTTCAAAAGCTTTTAAGGCTCTTCTCTTGTCAAAAGAGATTGAATGGGCTCTGCCAGCACTCAGTTCAGTTTTCATCCGCAGCTTGGGCACTGAACTTAAGCTACTAAGATCACGATGGAGAGTGAGAGACTGACTAGGAGAGTATATGCGACTGAAGTTGAGGGGGGCAGGGGAGGGGGAAATGGGGGGATAAGGATGAGAGATATACGGAGAGGGGGTATGTGAGTTGGAGAAAGGACAGGCAGATGGCAGAAGACAGGGTGACATGGTGGTGATTTGTTTGTGGCCACCCTTTGCAGAATTAAGGTGTCTGGCGAAATATAGATAAATAGACAGACACACAAACAGACACATGGAGAGATAGATAGATAGATAGATAGATAGGTAGATAGATAGATAGATAGATACAACCTAACGCCTGATAACAAATTTAGGAGAAAATGACCTGTAGTTGTATGACAAAAAACATTTTACCGCTTTCCCACGTGACACGATAATGGTTTCAGTACAGTGGGTTTCTTCTCCCGCCACATTGCTGGAATGTTATATACCGTACTGGAAACTCTATATGCTCTTTTTATTTTAACTTGGACTGCCACTGACTAGAAGCCTTCAGGTGGTGGCTCTGTGCACCCTGGGTTAAATGAGGCTTTCAACCAGGAGTCAAACCTTATATTTCCCTGCACCTCGCCGTGGGAAGGGCCCTGGTCTGATCCGGGTGAGGCGCTGTCTGCCACAAGGGGGCGCGGGATCCCTACACGATATGTGTACTGTACTATAGGGCCCCACAAAAGTACTTGCCTACCTGTGGTCAACGGGGCTGGTAGGCCAGACAGACCCAGGATAAGCAATGCCAACACCAACTCTAGCTGGAAATAAAACTCCCATCTTTCCATCAAAAATGATGAGTTGTAATACTAGACTAATAATAGATTATGCTGGTAGCCACAATGACGTGCTATGGAAAAGAGGTAAAACTATTATATTGTCCTTTTCTGCCATTGTGCAACGTGACATAAGCTGCAAATGGAGGAAAATGTGGGCCAAGTTAAGGTGAATGAAGTATAGTTAAACATTCAAGCTCAGTACAGAATGCTGGCCTATGATCAAACAGTGAATCCATTACCCAGTGGAAGTAACCCTGTGTTATTGTACAGAATGTAAATTTGTTGGTTCCTTATCTTATAGTGCCGCGAATTGGTCTGTCCATCTGTCTGTCTATCTATGTCTCTACCTGTCTGTCTATCGATCTATTTATCTATATCTGTTGTATTTACATGTGGATATACACCAACGTATGTTGATATGTATGTATGTATGTATGTCTATTATGTAACTATATATGTCTATTTGTCTATCTATCCATCCATCTTCTGTATTTATCTATCATACTACCAATCTATAATTTAATCTATCTATTTATCTATCTATCTATGCGTCTACCTACAGTATCTATCTCCAAACACCTTAACCCTGTAAGGGATGGCCACAAATGAATCGCCTCCAAATCACCCTGCCCTCTGGCAACAGGCTGTCCTTTCTCCAACTCAGAGACTTATCATATACCTCTCCATTTCTTCCCTCTACATCATCCTCGGTCTCCCTCTTTCCTTCCACCCCTTCACCTCATTCACATACCCTTACCTGATTAACGTGGTCAAGCCATGTCAGAGTTGTTGCTGTTCTTGTTGTTGCTTAACCCCCATTCGAGCAGACTCGTCGACGGCAGGTAAGTAGCTGCCGCAATACTTCGTCCCATAGATTCCTAACACCGTCGCGTCCCGTCAGGCTGGACCACCACAACCACAACTACACCACACCACACCACACAACAACCACACAACAACCACACCACACCCACACCACACCACACCACACCACACCACTCCATCTAAGGGTATCGGTCATTCTCAAAGGAAGGCAAATGGAAGCCAAATCGAGCTGACTTGAGTGTCGCAGGTATTAATGACTTGTGGGTGGACTGAGAGAGAGAGAGAGAGAGAGAGAGAGAGAGAGAGAGAGAGAGAGAGAGAGAGAGAGAGAGAGAGAGAGAGAGAGAGAGAGAGAGAGAGAAACAGAAAGACAGACAGACAGACAGACAGAGACAGAATTTTATTTTGAGATTAATAGGTAAAAGGTCAAGGTTACAGGGCAAGGTCAGCTTTATCACTTTCAGTTTAGATCAACTTAATGGAGACGTTGATGATCACACAAGGATTAAGTAGTACAAGTCTCAGCACAATCGATCAAAAATCTAGGTCACACGACAGGGTCAAAATTTCGATGTTAAGCAGTTGTAAGGTGATTGAGGTCAAAGTCTTCCATCTTCTTATTTTCTCCACGCCATTTCATTCACATCAGAGGGGGAAGTTTAAACAGGAAGGAGCTAGTCAGAGTCTTCATTAATCCCTTTACTACTACGACGCTTTTTGGGACTGAATAAAGCCCGTGTCCCATATTCAAGTTCATCTTCGAGAACGGCCGCCATCACCACGATCTTACCCTCGAGGTATGATCATGGTGAAATGCCACAATCCTACCTCAAATGGTAGGCCTAAATAGCCATTTTACGACACAGTCACGATAGTGCTAAGACACACAAAGATACTGCTACGACATCCCATGACACAAAGGAAACGTCACGTTATCCTGATGACACATTACGTTCATGCCTCAGTTAGGCTGGGTTTACACATTCAAGAATCGGAGCCACGATGCTTCAAGACAGCCGAAGTGATGGGATTTGTGGTGAAAATGCCACGATTGCTGATGGCTCATGATCATCCAAGATGGCTGTAAGAATTGCTAACGATGTTGCAACGATTATCACGATAGTTACAATCGAATTACGAATGTCGTAATTGTATCACCAAGGATGCCTCCTGATTCGCCAAGTTTATCGTATAAACAACAAGTCATCAGCATGAGGCTAATACGACGTACTTTCGTTTTTTGCCGAATGTCTTGCACGGTTCGTAGCACCAGTGTCCCAAGGGCTGTCATATTACAAAAGAGGCATACCCTGAAGGAGGCATTCAAAGTGGTACTCACAGCTGAAGAGAAAACAACAGCAGCAAGGACCTTGTGCTAGAGAAGGACCTTGTGATACTAAACCTCCTTCAGCAACAGCAAATGAATGCTGTGATACTGGATGTTTCCAGGTTGTTGCATGAATGGCAGTGACACAAGAAGAGGAAACGCAGACCGTGGGTGAAACCCTACCTGACAAGGAGACCAGCACAAGGTCATTACGACAACATGATGAGGGAATTGTCAAGAGAGGATCCTGTGCTCTATAGAAATTTTTTGCTGATTGATGAAGGGTTATTTGACGAGTTGTGTGCACATGTTGGTCCCCGCCTGGTAGGTGAGCCCACCTCCCCAGCCCCTTTTATATGCCACATCATTCCCTCCCACGTCGGTACGCAGGACCGTTGGTCGAGAGGGCAACGTTGCCAATTCATAATGTCTTTGCCAACGGTTTTTTAACACGATGGACATCGTTGTTCCTTTGTTGTGTTTGAACCACAAAGAATCACGCTGATACTATTAAGTTGCTATTACGATACCACAACAGTGTCAATAAGATATTCTTGATTGTTTTACAAATTCTGATACTTGTTGGCGTGGGCCACGAAAGTTTTTGGCAGCCAAAAACTTTCAGCATGCTTTGGGAGATTCCCTCCAAACACCAAGAACCTTGTGGATTATAGCACGAAGCGCTCTGAATACAGTCGCAATATATGCTGTTTCTACACGATTCCCACCATTTTGGCTTGTCGTGAAGCATTGTGGTTCTGAATCTTGAATGTGTAAACCCAGCCTTAAAAAATAACGGTCACTTTGACTCCACGTCACGCTAAGACATCGCCACGACATGCTACGATAAGCTACGACATGCTACGGAACCGCGAAGTTACTGCTAAGTCACCACAAAGATATCAGGACATATGAAGATACACGACAATGGCCAGGATCTTTGGTGCGAGGCCATAGGAGGGTGGAGTATAGGCAGGTGTCAGTTGTCTAGTGCAAGTTACTGCTACGACTCGTCAAGTTACACCTAGCAACAAGCTAAGACACGCTACAACATACTAAGTCACGCTAAGACAAATGACGTTACTGTTACGACATGGCACTTTCTCCTTGTCGGCGCCCACGCCAACAATTTTTGAACATTCAAAAAATTGTCATAGCGCTCAAAGAACCGCGAAGAAGGACCAAGTTCTCCACGTCAGCGCTACGTCATTGCTAAGTCACGCCACATTACTCATGACAACATGCGCGACACACGAAGACATGAAGATCGTGGCGTGTCGTGTGAAGGTTCTTGACAGTGGGACATAGGCTTAACTTAGAAAATATTTTGTAACTTTCTAGCACGGAAGCTGTGAAAAATTAGTAGGGATGGTACAGTGCCAAGAACCATTGGAACAAGGTCAAGGCAGTAAACGTCCATGTGAAAAATCGTCCATACATTCTCTCTCTCTCTCTCTCTTTACCTGCCTATCTGTCTATCTGTCTATCCGTCTGACTGTTTGTCAGCCTATCTGTCTATCTATATAGCTTTCTTTCTATATATTTATTTATCTATCTATTAAATACCATTACGTCTTATAAATTATTCAAACATAAGTATACCCAAATAAGGAAACAAAACTTATTAACTATTTGTAATACATTAATATTAACAAAGAAACTGTCTGCCCTATGACGTCATCAATTCTGGGTCATTGTTGGATCGAGGACATTGTGGGAATTTGTGGGATTAGTGGTCAGAAATTAACCAGAAGAAGGCATTTACCTCCCCTAGAATTATCACCATCCACAACACCATTACCCAACCATGCAGTATGTAAAGTATGTCATTAGAGAGAGAGAGAGAGAGAGAGAGAGAGAGAGAGAGCACTGTCGAAAAGGGTTTATGGGTACTTTTATTGCTTCCACCTTTCAACCCGTTCCAACATTATTTTTTTCCTTTATTTCTGTATTTCTTAATTGATGTCATCCTTTTCCCCATTACTATCTATCTATCTATCTATCTATTGCCAGACGCCTCAATCCCGTTTGGGGTGGCCACAAACAAATCGCCTCCAAGTCGCCCTGTCCCCGCCATTTCACTCCCCTGCTCCCAACTCACACCCCCCTCTCTCATATACCTCTCCACCCCATCTCTCCATCTCATCCTCGGCCTCCCCCTCCCTCTTTCCCCCTCCACCTCACTCACATACACTCTCTTCGTCAGTCTTTCACCCTCCATCCTCTCCACATGGCCAAACCACCTCAGTGTGTTCCTCATAACGCTTCCTATCACATCCACATCCACACCACAATGCTCCTTTATATCCTCATTCGTCAGCCTGTCTCTCCATGTGACTCCACAGGCTCCTCTTAAATAACTCATTTCCACGGCTCTCACCCTTGACTTGTGTCCTTCCAACAACGTCCAAGCTTCACTTCCGTACGTTAGAGTTGGTATCACAATACTGTCATGTAGTAACTGTTTCACTTCCATGCTCACTTCCCTGTTTCTTATCACTGCTTTCAAAGAACCAGCAACCTTTCTTCCCTGCTGTACCCTTTCAAGCACTTCACCCTCCAAACCTCCATCCTTACTCATCACACTACCCAAGTACTTAAACGTACTCACATTTTCCAATTCCTCACCATTCAACCTCGCTGTACATTCACTGACTTCACCTCTCTCAAAGACCATCACTTTACTCTTCCCTACATTCACCTTTAGATTCCGTTTCTTACACACTCTCTCAAACTCATCCACCAAGCCTTGCAGCTCCCCTTCGTCTTCACTCAACAACACGGTATCATCTGCAAACAACAGTACAGGGAGTTTCCAAACACTATCCTCTCTCACCAGGGCCACTCCAACATCCACTACCCTACCTTGTACCTCTTTTATTACCCCATCCATGTACAGATTGAACAACCATGGAGACATGACACATCCCTGTTTCAACCCAACTTTCAAAGAGAAAAATTCACTTAGTTCACCATCCATACGCACTGCAGCCTTCGCACTATCGTACCTACTCTTCACAGCATTCAAGAACTTCCCATCTATTGCATATATTCTTAACACTTTCCACAATCCTAGTCTTTCCACCCTGTCATATGCTTTCTCCAAATCCATGAAAGCCGCATACAACTTCTTTCCCTTCTCTAGAAACTTTTCCACTAAAGATCTGAGAATGAATATCTGATCTACACAACCTCTTCCCCTCCCTGTTCTTCTCCAACTAATTTCTCTGATCTTTCTCTAACTCTGTCAATAAGTATCCTACCATACACTTTTCCTATTATACTAAGAAGACAAATGCCCCTATGATTACCACACACTTCTTTTTCCCCTTTTCCTTTGTACAAGGGAATAATTATACCTGACTTCCAATCCTCCGGGACTCTACCTTCCTCCCAGGCCAATCTGCACATCTTCCACATCCATTCTACTACTATCTCTCCCCCATGCTTCAGCATTTCACCACACACTCCATCAATTCCTGGGGCTTTCCCTGATTTAACTTTCTTCATTGCTTCCACAACTTCTATCCTACTGATTTCTTCCTGTCTTCTCACCTCCCTCCTTCTCCCAGCCATTCCCCAGCCACTTATACTCGCATTACTTCCATCCTCCACGTTCAACAATTCCTTAAAGTGTTCTCTCCATCTGCTCACTTTTTCTCCCTTCTCCACTAGTAATCTACCATTTTTATCTTTCACTCCCCTGCTAACTTCACTTCCACCCTGTCTTACTCTTGTCACCTCTTTCCAGAACATTTTCTTACAGTCCCTCCACTTTACACTCAAATTCCTTCCAAATTCCTCATCCACTCTCTTCTTACTCTCTCTTACTAATCTTTTCACCTCTCTCTCTTTCTTTCTACATATAACTCTCTCTTCCACCTCTCAACTTCTTCCACGCCCCTATTTCTCATACATTCATTGTATGCTTTCTTCTTTGGTACCACAGCCCGTTTCACCTCTTCAGTCCACCACGCTGTTCCTTGCACCCCCCTCCGTCTTCTCTTCCTTCCACACACCACATCACATGCTGCACATATTTCTTCTGTAAATATTCTACACACACCTTCCACGTCCCCCATCTGCTCCAACTCATATTTGCCCAATCGTTCCTCCACTTCTCTCTTATACTCTGCCTTTTTCTCATCCTCTTGTAACCTTTCCACTCTCCTTGCAACTACTCCTTCCTCTCGTCTTTCCCTTCTTCTATTCCTCCATCTTACTTGAACTTTAACTCTGGCCACCACCAAGTAGTGGTCAGAAAGTCCACTCCCTCAACCTCTATAAACTCTTGCATCCAATATACATCTCCCCATTACATGGTTGGGTAATAGAGGTGGTTTTACTCTTGTCCTGGAGATGGGTGGCGGCGACCATCATCCACTCACTTGATGTAGTGCTACCCTCTTCTTTCTAAGGTAACTCTACACTGAGTGACAGACCTACTGATTTCCATTAACCCAGGAAACCATTTACAACACTGGGTGGTAACCATGTAACTAAATAATGGACTGATGTAGAGCCTACTGTGGTACCCCTGCTACGGAGAGACGCAAATGCGGCGACCATCCAGTAACTAAACCTCCACATGTTTCCCCGCGCCTGGCCAGGCAAGGCTCTGTCAACCCCGAGGGAACATCGGTTCTCTGCACGGGATGACCTGTCGGGGTGATTGCTTGCTTGCGGTTAATGGGTCTGCTCGGTCACACAGACCTGGGTTACCTTTCTACTGCTATTACTACTACTACTGCAACTACTGTTACTACTACGACTACTACTACTACTACTACTACTACTACTGCTGCTGCTTTTATTGCATGCCTCCTATGGCAAATCTAAACTGTCATATTTCATATTTTTTTTACATGACTTGTGATAAGTAGATGAGAAACCTTAATTCTCTATTATAATGATCTGAAGCCGTGAGAATATGTGCATTAGTTATTTCAGGTTGACAGAGCAAGGTAATTATTTATCGAGAGTCTGGGTAATGAAGGGATTAATTTTGCAACCATGTTCAGGTACGGGGAGACGGTGGCTGAATCGGTAGAGAGGCGGCCTGCAGTCCTAATGGACCCAGGATCGAATCCCGGCTGGGGCAGGGAACAGTTTGAGGATTTGAATTTCCTATAAAAAAAAAAAAAAAAAAAAAAAAAAACTTTCCTGATCTACCAGATGATCCGCCGACATGTCGTAAAATTCCCCCCCCCCCTAATACCTGTACACCAATCCTGTATGAGACAGGCCTAGCATGTTTCAATATGGATGATGGGTGTTAGTGCCGAAGTGGTGACATGTGAAGGTGTAGGAGGGCTACTGGGCCTTGGGATAGGTCACAGCTCCCAAGAAGTAGGCTCTGGAAGCCTTTGCCCAGAGTCAGACACGTAAAAAAAAAAAACTGTTTTAAAGCCGAAAAACTGACTCTCTCTCTCTCTCTCTCTCTCTCTCTCTCTCTCTCTCTCTCGTATATTCCTTGTGTAACTACAGAGTACAGTACATGCAAGTTTTTTTTTTTTAATTCAAGCACATATATAAATAGATATATATATGTGGTACAATAAGTAGAAGTAATATCGAGGGTTTGTGTTCATCTGAGGGAATTGGGCCATTCTCACAACCTGAATTCAAAATTTTGCATGAAAGTCAATGAGCCTTAGTTATGAGCTGGAAATGAATCTCCTTGGTTACTAGTCAAATCAGGCATCCAGTGTGGCTATGCCCGGCCATCACATGAGCTGAAGAGGTTTGTGATCTCTGTAAGCTTGGTGTAATAGTGGTGGTGGTGGTGGTGGTAGTAGTAGTAGTAGTAGTAGTGTTGTTTGTGGTGCTGGTGGTGTTAGTAGTGGTTGCTTTTGTTGTGGAAACACGGTCTATTTGTCCAAACAGACCCATCAACCGCAGGCAAGCATGGCCATCCCGTGTAGTGAACTTGTGTTCCCTTGCGGCAGACAGCGCCTCGCCACAGCAAGGTGCGGGGAGAAGTGTGGAGGTTTGGTGTCTGAATGAACGCCACATTTGCGTCTCTCCACCAGGGCACCAGAGAAGCCTTCATATCACCCGATGATTTGACTCTATGGTTACCACCCAACGTTGTAGGTAGTTTCCTGAGTTACTGGAAACCACTAAGTTTGTCATTCAGTGTATAATCACTTGAAGTGGAGAGAATATGAAAAGGTAACAGGAGGGATGGGTGAAAAAAGTATGAGAGGAAGACAAACGAGGAAAAAGAATGATGGACATAAAAGAAGTAGGCAGCACTACATCAGGTGAGTGGATGATGGGCGCCCAAACCTCCTACCATCGGCTTGTAGAAAATACACTACCGGTATGTAGTGTTCTCACACGCCTCTATTTCCTCTGTTATTAGAGAGTAAGCTTTTCTGTTATTATTATTATTATTATCATTATTATTATTATTATTATTATTATTATTATTATTATCAATATTATTATTTTTATAATAATAATAATAATAATAATAATAACAATAATAATAATAATAATAATAATACTTATTATTATTATTATTATTATCAATATTTTTTTATAATAATAATAATAATAATAACAATAATAATAATAATAATAATAATAATAATAAGTATTATTATTATTATTATTATTATTACGTCCACATCGATTAATATAATTTCATTCATGTCGCTCTGTTATTATGGAGATGATTTTAGTGGAGAGTCAGGCTATCAGCAAGAGAAATGTCCATGGGATTTTGTTCTCTCTCTCTCTCTCTCTCTCTCTCTCTCTCTCTCTCTCGTCTGTGGTTTATGAGAAATCGATGCCCAGACGCAGAGAAACCCAGTCCAATACAAGGCTTTACTTTCCTTGAGAGAGAGAGAGAGAGAGAGAGAGAGAGAGAGAGAGAGAGAGAGAGAGAGAGAGTATGTGTTATTTAGATACACATACTGTACTGCACGGACCCAATGATCCTTTCTAAGTGGGTGAACCTTATTCAAACCCTTTACCTACAGAGGTTTAATAAAGTCAATAGCGTGAGAACAATAAATAAAAAGAACAGGCTCTCACCCACCCACAACACCCACCGGTAAGTGCTGAATATACCACCTTAAAGGACTGAAATGCCTGAGAGGAAATTGTATAGGAAAGTAGGAAATGGCACTAAAATTAGAGCCACTTATTTTATGATCTGTAACTTGTACTTCTGATGATAATTTTTATATGACTTTATTAAAGTACAGATGTAAGCAGAAGTTAAGCATATATATATATATATATATATATATATATATATATATATATATATATATATATGAGAGAGAGAGAGAGAGACTAACAGTAGTTCTACCTTTAATGCATTACCTTGTCATCGCTATCTACAGTAATTAATTAGTTCATTAGCCCAGCCTGTGTTAAGTAATTGCCCTGCTCTGTTAACCTGGCATAATTAACGTATTTACAAGGACTGGAATAATTACATGAATAATATATTTTTGTTATCTATCTATCTGTAAATGCATGTCTATTTCTGTGTTTGCATACCGTGTATATGACATCCTAGATGTGAGTAGAGGTGAATGTGTCAGGACTCCATATTATAATAATACAACTCACAGATAGATAGATAGATAGATAGATAGATAGAGATAGATAGAAGCACCAGCCAGGGTGTGATATAGGAAGTGTGTCAGCGAGAATCGACCAAAAGGAAATGAGTTCATCAAATACTTAATCAACAGTATGCCAGTGGGCACTGGAAGCACTACATACACTCAGATATACATGGTTCTAGAAGCTTCCACGACAGTGTAGCCCACGTGACACGAGCCCTGCTAAACGAAAATGTAGGAATTAAGAATTAGAGATCAGAAAGGGGCTAGCCATAGAACCGACAGGTCGTGGAGAGAGGAAATAAGAAGAGGGATCCGACGAGACTTAGTAAATTACGTTCCTGTGTAATACATACTCTGCTCAACTTAGACTTTCCTTGAAGATAATAAATCAAGATCAACTCCCTGTATTCATCTTTAACTCCTCCTGCCTTCGACTAGCACAATAACTTTAACCAAAATTCAAGACTTACATATTACAAGACCAAAGAGTCACATATATAGTTGGTGGCAGTAACGATCGGCTCTATGCCTACGAACCATCATTTCTACAATCAAACACAATCGAGTACACAGTAGCAACGACGAGTTACGAGTAAGGATACTGTAAACAAGCTCTATGATTAACTACAAATAACAAGTCTTCAAGACAACTCTATAATCTTCTTCACGCTATTTCAAGTATCAGCAAGAAGAATAAAAACAAAACAAGTAAAGAAAAAGCAAGAACAAAGCAACAAGCTCTCTCCTACCGTTCCCCTACCTCCACCGCTGACGTAGGTTCAGAGGTCAAGACGACGCGGCAAATACCAGAGCCACATTAATAACGCATCTTACTTACCTTTCCTCAATCAGGTTGCTCATCGCTACTCAGTTACTCACCCCAGCTACCTGTGTGGGAAGCCGACGTCACCATGTGTAGCTGCTGAGACGACAGCACCATGCGTGTTTGCTGAGACGACACCACGCCAATCAACGTGTGACTGACACCAGGCATTTCTCACCCACTGCTCGTTACTCATCCTTATGCACATAGCTCCTACTCATACTCATTTATTTCCAACACTATTGAGTGGGAATTCGACATTCTATGGTGAGGTTCGGCTATGACTACAGTTGTTAAGCACTACAATCAACACTAATATCACCAGGCCATGGAATTTCCAGAGTAATATCGTCCATCAACACAGCCCTAGAATTATCGAGAGGGAGATCTTCCATCAACTCTGCATTTCTCTTCCGAGATTGACATCTGCTATCAACACGCCTCTCCAAGTGACATATCTGTATCAAGTGGGTGTAATTATACTTTACTCATTTCTTCTCAGTGCTTTAAATTAGGTACAATCACCTCCTTTACTAATTTTTATATATACATTTATATACTTATTATCTTTCATTAATTTCAACTCATTCACTCATCTGTTCCATTAGGACATAAATAAAAGACGTATTTCATAATATCAGGACTCCATATTATAATTACAAATCATAATAGATAGATAGATAAATAGATAGATAGACAGCTCTATGTGAGCCTGTGGGAAATGAGCTTGCAAATTACACTGAGGAAAGCTGACGACAGTGGCCAGTAAGGAGATGATGCAGTTAGTTGTCAGCAATCCACCCGTGAACAAAGCCCTAGTGACCATACACACACATACACACATACTCACACACAGGCTTCTTAAACTTTCCATCCACAAGGAACACACGTGATACGTCTCCTGTTTCACCAGAATGTAGGAAAGAGAGCTCAGAAGGAGACAGGCCATAGAACAGGCAGGTAGTGGGGAGAAGGGCTTAGCAACTTGAGAGAGAGAGAGAGGGAGCGAGAGCGAGACAGAGATAGCTAGCGGGACTCTATACTTTGCTCTGTGTGAGAGACTTGTTAATATTTCCAAGACAAATAAAAATAGTCCCATACTATTCTTTACCTCTCCTGTCACTACATGACAAATGGGAAAGAAGATTACCTACTTACAAAGCTACTCAAATATAACAACCACTCGCCCACAAGTCTAATATATATAAAACTCCACTACAAGTAACCACAAAGGAGCTACAAAGTCTTTTATGACATTTGGTAGCAGTGAACTTATACGAACCTCGTCTACGAATCAACAGTGAATTCCTACAAAATATCAAGATTGAAAACAAAAAAATACCTCTCACAACCAACAACTTACAACCAGCTCCTGACAGTATTCTCTCCAACCAACCCCCTCCGTCTCCACGATCATCACGCTGATTTAGAAGTGATCACACGACGCCTTGCAAGTAGTTTAACAAAATATTGATACGATCTTGCAATTTCTACGACGAACCAGCGAACTACAACCATCTACAATCAACTACAATTAACAACTCTACGTCGTCTGTATAATCTTCTACACGCACCTACAAGTAGTGGCAGTCTTCATCCCACAACGAGTATATCACAAGAGAAAAGGACCGAGAAGACATTGACGAAGAAAAACAGTACAAACAAACGAAGAGTGAGACACGACTCATAACTCATCTTACTCACTCATCTTCACTCAAGTTACTCATCGCTCCTCATTCACTCACCACAGCTAACAGTGTGGGAAGTCGACGTCATCATGCGTGCTTGCTGAAAAGACGCCACGTCAGTCAACACACCACCTGCACCACCAGTCACACCATTCCCACCACGGTAAAAATTAGTGAGTTACATAGTTACTTCATTTATACAATACACAGTGATAGACAATAAGCTTCTGCACAAACATATAAAACGTGCTGTAGAGTTACAGCTTAAATACACATACTTACTTCAGTTATCTGCATAACTCAAACACTAAATAACCACCAACAATAAATATTCTACACTGTATATATTCATTCATTTATTATAACATTTATTTACTACCAACGAGTGTTACCATTTATACCTACATAAAATACGTGTTGCATACATACAGCTATACATTATTATATCTACAAAGTGATAAAGAAAATATACCATCACAGTTACTCAGTGAGCGATTAAAAGAACTGTATTAAACATTTATTAATTAAAGCTACCTAGTGGAAACATATAAATTAAGTTACAAGGTAAACTAGAGAAAAAAAAAATGGCCAACACAAATGACGTTAGCAAGAATGAACATCTTCAACACAATCGTGAAGACAAAGATTTCCACACACAGCTGACACACATATTACCCACGATAGGTACAAGTGAACAACAAGTCAGGGTATATAGTTAATACTGTATATAGTGTATATATATATATTTTTTTTTTATATAAAATAACAAAATATGGGACTATATTATATCATTTTCAATAATATCTGTGCAATATAAACTAAACTTTAAAAAAGTATCCCAAGGAAATTAGCCAGTAATTATGCAACCATGAACAACATGGAAAAAGCGTACACAAGCGAAAAAAAACAAACTATAGAAAATCAATACATACAAAAAAAGAAAGAAAGACAGAAAAAGTAAGAAAGAAAAAAGAGAGAAATAGAGTAAGATCACATAACAAACGATATGTAACAATTATGTAACTCCATATTATAATTATGTAACGACAAACGATTGCATTATGTTACACTTGCTACAATTATGTACCTACAAACGATATGTAACAATTATGTAACGACAAACGATTGCATTATGTTACACTTTGCCAATTATGTAACAGTTGCATTAACAAGATGTAACTTTTATGTAACTTTAACTACAATTATGTAACTACAAACGATATGTAACAATTATGTAACGACAAACGATTGCATTATGTTACACTTTGCCAATTAACAGTTGCATTAACAAGATGTAACTTTTATGTAACTTTAACTACAATTATAAGGCCAAGACACTTATGTAACAGCTGCATTAACAAAACGTAACTACAATTATAAGGCCAACACAATTATGCATTAACACAATATTTTGTAACAATTCATAAAATGTTACAATTATGTATTACCACAATGTTAGTACAATATTATAAGTCACACAACTATAGCACAATTCTGTATTACCAGTATCATCATACAAGTTAGGTGAAATATTAGACATTACTAAAGTGATAACTCTATGTAATGTATAACCTAGCAGTATTACCATTGCACAATTATATGCGTACGTCTGTTGTACATGCACGTCTTACAAAGTGTTATACAACAACCATTGCATTTATTCAAATATGTATAGAACTTGTTTAAAATGTAATATTACTGAATAATCACTATTTACTATAAATATTATATGTATACAATATTCATACAATTATGTTACTTTTACAATATTATGTATTTCACTTAATTAGCTTATAGGTTCATTATAATGTGTATATAATATGTATTAATATGTTAGGACTATTAACTGTCGATGGTACGCCATTTTCGCGTGACCGAGCAGATATCAGGACTCCATATTATAATTACAAATCATAATAGATAGATAGATAAATAGATAGATAGACAGCTCTATGTGAGCCTGGGAATGGGAAATGAGCTTGCAAATTACACTGAGGAAAGCTGATGACAGTGGCCAGTAAGGAGATGATGCAGTTAGTTGTCAGCAATCCACCCGTGAACAAAGCCCTAGTGACCATACACACACATACACACATACTCACACACAGGCTTCTTAAACTTTCCATCCACAAGGAACACACGTGATACGTCTCCTGTTTCACCAGAATTTAGGAAAGAGAGCTCAGAAGGAGACAGGCCTTAGAACAGGCAGGTCAGAAGGAGAAAGGGCTTAGCAACTTGAGAGAGAGACTGAGAGAGCGAGACAGGGAGACAGGGACTCTGCTCAACTCACTCGTGAGTGAGAGACTTGTTAATATTTCCAAGACAAATAAAAATAGTCCCATACTATTCTTTACCTCTCCTGTCACTACATGACAAATGGGAAAGAAGATTATCTATTTACAAGCTACTCCAATAAAACAACCGCTCGCCCACAAGTCTAATATATATAAAACTCCACTACAAGTAACTACAAAGTCTTTTATGACAATAACACCATACCCTAGCAACATGAGTTCTTTCTAGCTGAGTGATATGACAGGAATATTTTCACCTCCATCCGTGTTAGAATCAGATGTACACAGTTAGCGGCCACTGCAGATACCCAATTAGGAGAACAACAGGGCAACACACCCATCCTACAAAATTCACCACAAACTAAAGACAAAGAAACAAATACCTCATTTCTAGATGATATTGATGATTGGGATACCCCCTCTGATGTAGCGAGTGAGGACTTTGTCTCTGACTTGCATACCTATGAAAATTTACTTAACAGAGTTCATCTTTCAGGGAAAACCTGTTCCACTATTCCCTCACACAACGATAAACAAGTCCAAGTTACATTAACAAAGCAACCAGTGAAAATGAATAACGCAAGTAATACCACAGATCAAACATCCCCACCTCATGTTTACGTTTATCATGAGGATAAAACTGCTCCAAAATTCACACAGAGAAAGATCGCATTCATGTAATATCTTTGATCAATCAGTGTGAACAGATCTTCGTCAAATGGCATGTAACAGATAAACATGAGAAAATTGCTATTTTTTCCTCTTAGATTAATCAGGAAAGATGCCTGGTAGGAGACTTGCTTAAGTCTGGTAAGCTTCTTCGAGCTAAGACATATGATGAGTTCTATCTATCTATCTATTGCCAGACGCCTAAATCCCGTTCGGGGTGGCCACAAAAAAATCGCCTCCACGTCCCTCGCCATTTCACTGCCCTGCTCCCAACTCACACCCCTCTCTCTCGTATATCTCTCCACCCTATCCCTCCATCTCATCCTCGGCCTCCCCTTCCCTCTCCCCCCCCCTCCACCTCACTCACATACACTCTCTTCGTCAGTCTTTCACCCTCCATCCTCTCCACATGGTCAAACCACCTCAGTGTATTCCTCCTAACGCTTCCTATCACATCCACATCCACACCACAACGCTCCTTTATATCCTCATTTGTCAGCTAGTCTCTCCATGTGACTCCACAGGCTCCTCTTAAATAACTCATTTCCACTGCTCTCACTCTTGACGTGTGTCCTTCCAGCAACGTCCAAGCTTCACATCCATACGTTAGAGTTGGTATCACAATATTGTCATGTGGTAACTTTTTCACTTCCATGCTCACTTCCCTGTTTCTTGTCACTGCTTTCAAGGAACCAGCAACCTTTCTTCCCTGCTGTACCCTTTCAAGCACTTCACCCTCCAAACCTCCATCCTTACTCATCACACTATCCAAATACTTAAACGTACTCACATTTTCCAATTCCTCACGATCCAACCTCGCTGTACATACACTGACTTCACTTCTCTCAAAGACCATCACTTTACTCTTCCCTACATTCACCTTTAGATTCCTTTTACACACTCTCCCAAACTCATCCACCAAGCTCTCCGCTCCCCTTCGTCTTCACTCAACAACACAGTATCATCTGCAAACAACAGTACAGGGATTTTCCAAACACTACCCTCTCTCACCAGGGCCACTCCAACATCCACTACCCTACCTTGTACCTCTTTTATTACCCCATCCATGTACAGATTGAATAACCATGGAGACATGACACATCCCTGTTTCAAATTAACCTTCAAAGAGAAAAATTCACTCAGTTCACCATCCACATGCACTGTAGCCTTAGCACCATCATACATACTCTTCACAGCATTCAACAACTTCCCATCTACTCCATATATTCTTAATACTTTCCACAACCCTTGTCTATCCACCCTGTCATATGCTTTCTCAGAATCCATGAAAGCCGCATGCAACTTCTTTCTCTTCTCTAGAAACTTTTCTGCTAAAGATCTGAGAATGAATATCTGATTTACACAACCTCTTCCCTTCCTAAAGCCTCCCTGTTCTTCTCCAACTAATTCCTCTGTTCTTTCTCTAACTCTGTCAGTAAGTATCCTACCATGCACTTTTGCTATTATAATAAGAAGACAAATGCCCTCTTGAGTATCACACACTTCTTTTTCCCCTTTTCCTTTGTACAAAGGAATAATTATACCTGACTTCCAAACCTCCGTGACTCTACCTTCCTCCCAGGCCAATCTGCACATCTTCCACATCCATTCTACTACTATCTCTCCCCCAAGCTTCAGCATTTCACCACACGCTCTATCAATTCCTGGGGCTTTCCCCAATTTAACTTTCGTCATTGTTTCCACAACTTCTATCCTACTGATTTCTTCCTGTCTTCTCACCTCCCTCCTTCTCCCAGCCATTCCCCAGCCACTTATACTCGCATTACTTCCATCCTCTATGTTCAACAATTCCTTAAAATGATCTCTCCATCTGCTCACTTTATCTCCCTTCTCCACTAGTAATCTACCATTTTTATCTTTCACTCCCCTGCTAACTTCACTTCTGCCCTGTCTTACTCTCTTCACCTCTTTCCAGAACATTTTCTTACAGTCCCTCCACTTTACACTCAAATTCCTTCCAAATTCCTCATCCACTGTCTTCTTACTCTCTCTTACTAATCTTTTCACCTCTCTCTTTCTTTCGACATATAACTCTTTCTTCTGCCTTTCAACTTCTTCCACGTCCCTCTTTCTCATCCATTCATTGTATGCTTTCTTTTGTGCCATAGCCTATCTCACCTCTTCATTCCACCATGCTGTTCCTTGCATCCCCCTCCATCTTCTCTTCATCCCACACACCACATCACATGCTGCACATATTTCTTCTGTGAATATCCTGCTCACATCTTCCACGTCCCCCATCTGCTCCATTTCATATTTGCCCAATCCTTCCTCCACTTCTCTCTTATATTCTGCCTTTTTCTCATCCTCTTGTAACCTTTTCACTCTCCTTGCAAATACTCTTTCTTTCCGTCCTTCCCTTCTTCTATTTCTCCATCTTATTTGGATCTTGATTTTGGCCACCACCAAGTAATGGTCAGAAAGTCCACTCCTCCAACCTCTATAAGCTCTTGCATCCATTACACATCTTCGCATCCTTTCATCCACACACACATAATCAGTCATTGCTTTCCTATCATTCAGTTCACCACCCACCCTTCTCATGACTCACCATGTATACCTGTGGATCATTTTACACCTGAAGAGGGTATTGGCTATTACCAACCCTCTCCCAGCATAAATATCCACTAACGCACTGCCATTCTCATCCATCTCAGCAGGCACACCCCACTCACCAACAATTCCATCCACCTTCACATTCCCTACTTTCCCATTCATATCATCGATCAAAAACACTCTCTCACTCCTTCCAAACTTTTCCATGCACACTTCCACATTTGTCCAGAACTCTTCTCTCACTCTGCTTGCACGATCATGCGTTGATGCATACACGCACACAGTCGCCCACATTTGTATTCCAACTTTTAATCTTACCCACACAATCCTTGACCAAACTGATCCATACTCTATGTTCTTCTTCCATCTTTTACTCACAACTATACACACTCCTTCTTTTGTCCTCTCATTCACACCTACTGCTGCACATATACCCCATCCATACTCCCATTCTCTCACACTCTCACCTTCCATTTAGTTTCAGTTACTCCACATACATCAACTTTCGCACCCTCAAGCACCTGGACAATCTCTCTCTCTTTCACCTCATCATTCGCACCTCTTGCATTCCATGATGAGTTTAAAACTGAATTTTTGAAGAAATTTTCTGGAGGTATGAACTTTTTGCCAGGTATAATCCCAGAATTACATAAGACTGTAGATCTTGTAAGGGAGCACACTACAAATCATGTGCTCAGCAAAATAACTGCTGATGTCTCCACTATTAAAAGAACATTATTAGCTACCTTAGAAAACTCAAGCTGGATAACAGGAAATGGAAAGATGTCACCAGACCTTGTCGTAGACATCATTGGTTATGTAGCTGTCTTGTGTAAATTACCTGATAGAACCCTCAAGATCGCCAAGACGATTCCGTACACCCCAGGTATCTGCCTACTAGACTTAATGAACGAGGTAGAGATGCAGTGTAGCAAAGCAGGGGTGACCGAAACACAATCACATTCTAGTAGAATGAGAGTGCCTGAGACAGTACAACTACCCCAAACAGAGAACAAAATCGATCGCGACCCAAAAGCAGACAGAGCAAACAACCAAACGCGTTGAGGCAGCTATCTCAAACACCAAGCTACAGGCAGTCTCATAAGTTTCTGCGCAGTCCAAGCAGATCTCGTGCCACAGATACCACTAAATATGGGAAATCATCTCCCAGATCACAGTCGGGAGATAAGTCCATTCTATGTTATTCTTGTGCAAATCCAGGACACACAAAGAATGAATGCTTTATCAAACAAAAATAGACAAACAAAAGACACAAGGATTTGATTCATACCGTAGGCATCATCGGTGCCAAGGACATTGGACCAGTAATTGCAAGACATTAGAGAAATTAGTTTCCATTTTCAAATCGGGGGAAGGCCAAGTCACGACAAAAAAACGAACAAACGTAAAGAAAAACAAGTCTAAAATTCACATAAGAGGCATGTTGGGAAGTGAGTGTATCTTGATACCAGCTGTATGTGAGGATCAAAACGTTTCTTTATTTTTAAACACAGGATGTCCAGTGAACTTAATAACACAAGAAGAAATAGATAGCATTTTTAGAAATAAGAAGATAGTAACTTTTCTTGAAGAATCTGATTCAGACTTATATACGGTAGATGGCAAACAAATTGCAATCAAAGTTATGATACGGTTAAACATCAGTTTCACAGTGACTACAAGACCAATCTCTGCATTTTCTTATATCGTTGAAAACTTAGCAATTAAAGCTCATATGTTACTGGGCTTAAGATGCATGAGAACAGAGAAAATAACTATACTCCCACAAATGAATGGAATAGACTTTGATAATGAATTCATAGAAGAAATACCATCAGAGTCCTCACCGATTAGTGAAACAGAACCAAAAAGAATTGGTAATATTAAAAGCTTAAACAAAGATACACAAACAGATGAGTGTATAGATCTACTCACACCCCTATCCCCTAGCCTCCAAGACTAGAAACCCAGGTAATGGTACTGTCTCATCAGTTTTTCCCACCGATCTCACCAATGATTTAGTTATACCACCTAACTCCTACATGAAAGTTAGCATAAAGAGCAAAAAAAAAAAAAAAAATAGTACTGTTCTTGTCCTAGAAGAATTATGTAAAGTAAAAGAATTGTCAGTAGAAAACGCATTATGTCAGATGAACGACGATGGGCAAATTCAGATATTCCTAATGAATCACATGAAACGGGAAGTACAGTTCAAAAAGGGGACTTGTATAGTTAATATTGAAAAATGTTCCGCCCCCGTGATGGAAATAGTTTTAGCTGGAGTGACAAGTGAGATAAAATCTACGGATAGAGAAAGCATAAAGAAAAATTATTTCATTCAGGTGAATTTGATGAAGAAAATGATTTGTTAAACCTGTTGGAAAAACATAAGGACACCGCAGCATTACCCGGAGAACAACTGGGGTGTACTAACCTGATTAATCACAAGATTAACGTGCACCCAGTCACACCACAGATTTTCGTACCTGCCTATCGAGTCCCACAATCTCAACGTACACTCGCAAACCAGTATGTCGAAATGTTAAAACGTGGAATTATTGAGCCATCAGTCTCCCCGTGGAATGTCCCAATATTCTTCGTGCCCAAACGAAATGGAGAAATGGGTGCGGTAGTACATTACCGTAAACTAAACAATTACACAATCCCAGACCAGTTTCCCATGCCATTGCTAAGTGACATCCTACAGAATATTGGACTAGAAAATAACGTATTTTCCACGATAGATTTGCTCAATGGATACTATCAAATTCAGTAGATCAGGAGTCACGTAAATACACTGCCTTTTCCATAAATACAGGCCATTATCAGTACGGGAGAATGCCAATCGGACTGAAGACAGCCCCGGGCACTTTCCAGCATCTTATGAATTACATATTGTCCAGAATTTTAGGACAAGGAATATTAGTTTATCTTGATGATATTATCATCGCAATGAAATATATCACAGAACATATACAGAAATTAGACCTGCTCTTACAAAAGCTTGGTTAAGCTGGTTTAAAAATTAAGCTATCTAAATGCAAATTTTCCTTTAAGGAAATAAAATTCTTAGGTCACCAATTAAATGCTGAAGGTATTCACACCTCTGTTGACAAAATACAGGCAGTGAGAGACTTCCCTGAACCCACTACGACTGACGAAGTTAGAAAATTTTGGGTCTAGCAGGGTACTATAGGTCATTCATACGACAGTTCTCTCATATATCCTTCCCTCTATTCCAACTACTCAAAAAAGATGCTATATTCCAATGGGGAGAAGAACAAAAACAAATTTAAAAATACACTTACAAATGCACCATGTTTGGCATACCCGGATTATACAAAACCATTTATTATTTGTACAGATGCATCAATTAAAGGATTACGGGCTGTAATGATTTTCCCTGGAACGATTATTGCTTCCATGGCCGGGAGGCATCTGAGTGTGCCTTGCTGATTACGGAGGTTATTCTCTCGGGCATGGAAGCATACATTTCTTTCTCATTTCCTTTGTGTAATCCAAGAAAGCCTTGGTTTAATCACGCTTGTTCTAATGCTGTCCACAACAAGGAGAGGGCCTACAAAAGGTACCGGCACCAACCCACCCCTGAATCACATCTTTAGTACGTTTTTGCCCAGAATCGTGCTAAGTCTGTTCTTCGCTCAGCTAAAAATAATTTCATCCATACTAAATGCTCTCAACTCTCCAACTCGAATTCTTCCCACTCCTTCTGGCACCTTGCCAAAAACCTTTCTAAAAACATTACCTCATCATCCTTCCCTCCTCTTTTCTACTCTCATGGCTCTGTAGCTGCTTCTTCTACTGGTAATGCAGATCTCTTTGAACAAACACTCTCCTCCAATTCCACCTTAGACAATTCCAGTGCTGTTCCTCCATCACTTCCCCCCTCTGACTTCCCCATGGCTGACATTAAAATTTCTTCAGCAATTGTATTTTCTGCCATCACGGGCCTCAGTACTAATAAGGCATATGGGTCTGATGGGGTCCCTCCTGTTGTTCTCAAGAACTGTGCTTCTGTGCTTACACCCTGCATAGGCAAACTCTTTTCCCTTTGTCTATCAACTTGTACCTTTCCTTCTTGCTGGAAGTTTGCTCTCATTCAGCCAGTCCCAAAGAAGGGTGACCACTCCCAACCCTCTATCGTCCAATTGCTTTAACATCCTGTATCTCAAAAGTTTTCGAGTCAATTCTTAATAGAAAAATTTTAAAGCATCTTTCATACCACAATCTTCTTTCTGGATCGTCAGTATGGGCTCCGTCAGGGACGCTGCACTGGCGATCTTCTCACCTACCTTTCAGACTCCTGGTTATCCTCCCTTCGGGACTTTGGCGAAAGCTTTGCCATTGCACTTGACATCTCAAAGGCTTTCGATCGAGTCTGGCATAAATCTTTAATTTCCATACTGCCCTCTTACGGTTTCTATCCTTCTATCTGTGCCCCCATCTATAGCTTCCTTTCTGGTCATTCTATAGCTGCTGTTATAGACGGCCATCGTTCTTCTCCAAGATCTATCAACAATGGTGTTCCTCAGGGCTCTGTCCTATTGCCAACTCTCTTCCTTTTATTCATCAATGACCTTAGCTGTACATCTAACCCTATCCACTCATACACTGATGATTCCACCCTTCACCTTTCCATTCGGTTCCCGCAATGTCCATCTCAGCAGTTACTTCACCAAAAAAGGGATGAAGCTATGACACACCTAACGTCTGACTTGGCTCGTATCTCTGACTGGGGTAAAAATAATCTTGTTGGTTTTAATGCCTCAAAGACTCAGTTTTTACACCTATCAACCCGACAAAATCTTCCACAGGTATACCTGCCAATGTTTAATAATATTCAGCTTAATCCTGCATCATTCTTGAACATGCTTAGGGTTTCATTTACTCGGGACTTATCTTGGAAAAATCATATTACATCTCTTGTAAAATCTGCTTCCAAGAGATTAGGTGTGCTAAGCCGACTCCATTTCTTCTTTACCCCTGCACAATTGTTGACTCTAAACAGGGGTTTTATCTGCCCCTGTGTGAAGTACAACTCTCATTTGTGGAGAGGCTCCCCACATACAGCTCTTCTCAATAGGGTGGAGTCAAAGGCTTTCCGTCTCATTAACTCTCCTCCTCTTACTGACTCCCTTCAACCTCTGTCTCTTCACCGCACTGTTGCATCTTTATCTCTTTTCTATCGCTACGTCAATGGTCACTGCTCCTCTGAACTGTCTGCTTGCATTCCTCCACCTCTACAGCAGGCGCGTAGCACCCGTCTGGCAGCAAACTCTCATCTCTTTTCTGTCCAGCTCTCCAGTGCATGGGTTAACCATTACTCCCAGTCCTTCATTTATGCAACATGTCAACTCTGGAACTGTCTCCCTCTGTCTGTATTTCCTACTTCCTATGATCTCCAGTCTTTCAAACGCAGTGTGTCCAGGCATCTCGAAATGAATGGATCTTGAATTTGGCTCTCTCTTGTATTTTGTTTTTCTCTTGGAAGGAACTGTTTTGCGGGCTCGTAGCCTTTGGTTCCTTCTTCCTCGCATAAAAAAGAAAATTATTAAAGAAGACAGAATCAACCTACTGTACATGCCAGCAGACAAATAAAAGGTGCTGAGAAAAATTATTGCACTACAGACTTAGAGGCACTTGCAGTGGTTTTTGCATTACAAAAGTTTCAAGATTTGGTATACGGTTACGAAATACACTTCTTCACCGACCATAAACCGCTAGTGGGTATGTTTAAAGAAAAACTCCCCTCTGGGAGGAGAGCAAGATGGAAATGTACAGTCGAAAACTACAATGTACACATTCATTACATACAAGGCAAAATGGATCAAGTAGCTGATGCATTATCCAGGAACCCGAAAACAATTCAGGTCGCAGCCTTAAATCTCAAAGGAAACATCCAAACCACGATGAAACCGTGAAAGCACAAGACTTAATTCAACATGGTCTAAAGTTATATGCAAGTTAGAAAGTGAAGATGACTTACAATTACCCAATCTACATGTACAACCAGAACAATTCACAATAACAATAATGCCTTATACTTGATCAACCTAGGACAACGAAAACACCGAAGAAATAGTAAACAAATATTGGTACTTAGGCCTAATGACATGATACCCCAAGTATTACGAACGATACACGATATCCCACATGCAGGACATCCTGGAAAGGATAGGACATTCAAACAAGCCCAGTTGTTATATTACTGGCCATCATTGCGAAAAGATATAAACAATCATATAGACAAATGCGAATCATGTGCAAAACACAAAGGATACCCAATCACACCTGCACCTATACTGTAGGTTATTACCCTGTACCACATCAGCCATGGGATGTTGTCGCGGTTGATTTACTCAAGATGCCATTATCATACAGTAATAACCGATACCTATTAGTAGCAACGGATCATTTTTCCCCTTATGTAATTTTAGCCCCAAGTAAGGATAAAACAGCAGAGACAGTAGCAAAGGCAATAATAGATAATGTAATATGTCGCTTTACTACCCCAAAGGTATTAATAAGCGATAATGGAGGTGAATTTATTTCTGATATCTTACAAGAAATATCTAAACAATACAATATCAAAAAATTAACGTTTTAGCCAATCATCCAGCACCCAGTGGGTCAGTAGAGAGACAAAACAAAAAAGTATTAGATGTACTACGACATATTCTCCATGAAAATTATGCAAGCTGGGATGATTGGATTCCCAGAGTAGAAGCCTCCATTAATGGGTCTATAAATAAATCTGTAGGAGACACACTACATTTCATTATATATGGGACAGATAAAAAACTCCCATATGAAATTCTACAAGGTGAAAATCAGCCCATATACGATAATTACTCTAAACTTCGTTTACGTGAATTCCAGGACATACATAAAAGAGTAAAAAACAATTAACGATGTCCAAGGAAGAAATGACGGAGGTATTTAATAAGAAGGCAAGAAACTCGCCTATCAACTTAGGAGACATTGTCTATGGTATCATTCATACGAGAGACAATAAATTATCCCCGAAATTTGAAAGCCCATACAGAGTAATTAACATAAAAGCAAAGTTTTAATTATGTCACTGTCAAGTGGCGAAGAGAAACAAGTTCATATTGACCATTTAAAACAAGTTTCAAGGGAACTATCCAATTATTATACAGCCTCGGATACCACCGAACAAACGAACATAACTCATGAAACCAATCAAGAAAACAACAATAATTACAAAAAATAAATTAGGGTCATATACCAAACAATCAAACATAGGTGCAACTGTTCCAAAAAAATCTATAGTACATCATTAACATGATGTAAATATCGATTTAAACTCCTTCTGTAAATGAAAAACAAGCAAATTATTGATCTCCGTCAGTCAACCGTAACGCACATCATCACAACCATCGACCACAGCATGACCATATTAGAAAATTAATATATTTTTTGGTCGGTAGGTAACGATGAAGGGACTTATACTATGGTTTCTCCTCTACATAGCAAGAGGATATACTCACTTAGATCCCCGACACATAGTACGGCAAGGATGCCTCATAGCTCCAACGGCCACGACGTCAATCGTAAAAGATGTCATGAGTACTGAAATCAGTTTTGATTACTTATACGAATTCCCTTCTTATCTAGAGAACATTGCCAAACCCATGAGGACCCTGGACTTCATGATAAGAGGCTACGGTTCACAAGCACATAACACAAAGGAAGTGGATGAAATAGTGAAGTTAGCGAAATGGAAGATAAAACAGGTGAAGTCAACTATGCTCATCATGATCCAAGCCTTCCCATCTCATGGAACGGAGGTATTGAGCGCCAAGAACAACATTACACGTACGCGCCAAAAGCGTGGTTTGTTCGACCTGGGTGGTGCAGTTCTTGGGAACATCTTTGGATTGGCTACAGAGGAAGAAAACCTTTAAGAAATAAACAACAAATTTAATAAAATAGCTCAGGTACTAACATACCAAGATAAATTCATCGCAGGACATAACTCAGCAATGAAGACAATCGTGAAAAAACTAAAAAAAGGCGGAAAACATAGCTTTCCAAAGTGTAGATAAAATAAATGCCATGAAAGGGAACATAACTCTTTTCCAACACTTCTCCATCATCACGGAACACATTGACACAATTCTACTCCAATTAGACAACACTAGAGTTCATTATAGGGCACTTATGCAAGGAATTTCGAATGCCGGTAATGGCAAGATCACAGTTGCCTTACTTCCAGTTCATGAGCTACGTCAGATAGTTAGTCAAGGCATACATAAACATAAATTGAAGACTTTGTTCCGAAGTAGGGATTTCATGCAATATTATCCATATTTAGAAGCAACACTAACACAAATCTCAGTAGTAGTTCATGTACCATTCATAACTGACGACTTGTTCACAGTATACGAAATACACCCCTTCCCTTCTAAGAATAATAACACTTTGGTCACTATCAACATCAACACAGACACCGAACTCATCATGGTCTCGAAGAGACGGAACACTGTCACTCTCGCAAGTGAATCAACGATTGAACGAAAGTGCCGTATATCCTTACATGCTGTTTACCTTTGTCCTGCGTACATTTTCACGTTTCAGCCTACTGGAACAGTCCCTTGTGAAATGGTTATCAAAAGAAATCACGACATTCATAAACACTGCAACTTCACTTTTGCTCCAGATAAGCTTGTACACCATCAACGGATCGGACACTCACAGATTTTTTATTTCACTCATAACACGTCAGTTTACATAGTCTCATACCTCAGCATCTCATACCTCAGCATCAGGATTATACATAGCACCAGACTACTGTGTGGTACTTACACCATCCATGTCTACTTTATCCACCATCAATCACTACGCCATCCTCAACCATACACACAAACATTTCCACCCACTACCTTATATGGAATAAAACATGAGCACAGGTATTAAGTCGACTTCACCTAAGTTTGAAACTATGCAACTAATCAATGAAATAGTGAAGCCCTGGGAAGATTTGAGTATGTTCAACCCATATGATGTGTATAGCCCAGCACCTACTGTCTTTATTATCTTCTGTATTGTATTGGCAGTAGTGCTGGTCGCAGTGCACAGAATGCATGCAAGAATTCCAAACTTGGAGTCAGTATTTAGTGGGAGTAAAGTGCGAATTCAAGTAAACCCCCCTGAATGATGTGTACATATTTTGTATATAGTATTAATTTCAAATATAAAAGAATAAAGGACACATGATTTAGAAGTTTTCCAGTATCATTATCTCTATATAAAATTACTATAATCTTAACTTTGAACTTTTTTTTTTTGCATATATGCATATGAATGTTATACATACACATCTTACAATATGTCATACAATAACTAATTTAACTATATTGCATTTGTTCAGTTATGCATCCAATATGTTTAAAATGTAATATTACTGGATCATTGCAATATTAACATGAATATTATATCTATGCAATATTATAAACAATGTTATGCATTAATAGATTAGCACGCATCAATAATGATTGCTGTCGGAGGACCGCCAGCTGGCATGACCAAGCGATGTCAAGACTCCATATTATAATAGTACAACTCATAGATAGATAGATAGATAAATAGATAGATTGATAGATAGATAGATGCACCAGCCAGGGTGTGAGATAGGAAGTATGTCAGCGAGAATCGACCGAAAAAGGAAATGAGTTCATCAAATACTTAATCAACAGTATGCCAGTGGGCACTGGAAGCACTACATACACTCAGATATACATGGTTCTAGAAGCTTCCACGACAGTGTAGCCCACGTGACACGAGCCCTGCTAAACGAAAATGTAGGAATTAAGAATTAGAGATCAGAAAGGGGCTAGCCATAGAACCGACAGGTCGTGGAGAGAGGAAATAAGAAGAGGGATCCGACGAGACTTAGTAAATTACGTTCCTGTGTAATACATACTCTGCTCAACTTAGACTTTCCTTGAAATTAATAAATCAAGATCAACTCCCTGTATTCATCTTTAACTCCTCCTGCCTTCGACTAGCACAATAACTTTAACCAAAATTCAAGACCTACATGTTACAAGACCAAAGAGTCACAAACGAATCTGTCTGTCTGTTTATCTGTCTGTCTGTCTGTCTGTCTATCTCTTTATCTTTCTATCTGTCTGTCTGTCTGTTTATCTGTTTATCTGTCTGTCTTTCTATTTACATATCTTACTGTTTGTGTGTCTCTATCTGTCTGTCTATCTGCCTGTCTTTCTATTTACATATCTTACTGTTTGTTTGTCTCTATCTGTCTGTCTATCAGTCTTTCTGACTTTCTATCTGTCTGTTTATGTATCTATCTATCCATCTATCTATCTATATCCATCTGTCTATCTCTCAATAAATAAATGTCTTTTTCTGTCTGTATCCATCCTTGTCTCTCTATATATCTATTTATCTACCTCAAGGCTATTTATCTACCTATCTATCTTCATCTGTCTATATGTCTGTCTGTCTATCAGTCTTTGTCTCTATTTACCTATCAGCCTCTATCTATCTCTCTAGCTATCTATCTGTATATCTCTATCTGTCTGTCTGTTAATTGACAAATATCTGTCTGTATCTCTATCAGTCTTTCTATTTATCTGTCTATCTACCTATCTGTTTGTATACACCTACCTGTCTATCTATATACTGTGTGTGTGTGTGTGTGTGTGTGTGTGTGTGTGTGTGTGTGTGTGTGTGTGTGTGTGTGTGAACCCTGAGGCAGAAGCAATAACATAACTACCCACGTATTCCCTTCGTGCCACATTGACTACAGGAAGCAGCAGCAGTGGGGAGTGAGGGGTAAAAATTCCTTTCTCTTGACCAAAACGTCTTCTTTCAGGCCCGTATTCCCGTTGGTTAAGGAAGGTCCCTAACACCTCTTTCTTAGCGATTTACTTTTAGATATGGCTGATTAGTATCCTTTTGCATGTCATCTAAGCAGAGTATGGCGATATTAGTATGATTTATATGACATAGATGAGGACAAAAAAAAAAAAAGTGTGTTTGGCAAATTAAGTCGCTTAGGAAACGGTGTTAGGGAGCTTGCTTAACCGACGAGAATACTGGACAATGTCTACAACAAACGCGGATTTTCCAATTTATTCGTTTTATTACCAGACAGTTGTTGATCTTATGAAATGCCTCGGTGCTGGAGAGGGACGCCTTCATGTGGTGGCACCGATAAGACCGGGTGGTGGGGCTGCCCAGTGATACACATGTCCCACAGTCCCCTCTCTATCCCCCGAATGGAGAATGGTGGCCTGTATAATTAGGCAGTTTTGGCCTGCAGTCCACTCGGTACATGTTCAGATGACCCTGGGGCTTCAACTACTACTACTACTACTACTACTACTACTACAACAACAACTACTACTACTACTACTACTACTACTATTACATCTATTGTTACTACCACCACCATAACTACTACTGCTACCACAGCTACTACTACTATTACAACCACCACCACCATTACTACTGCTACTACTACTACTACTACCATCACATTATCTACCATGTGCTCTCTCTCTCTCTCTCTCTCTCTCTCTCTCTCTCTCTCTCTCTCTCTCTCATGTGTTCGTCTGTGCCTCATACCTGTGTCCAGTTCTTGTCTTCTGTGTTCCTTAAAGATATTGTGTGAGTGTTATAACCTCGCAGTCTTTCTGACGTTTACCTTTTGTGCTGCTTCCATTTTTTCTATTTATTATTTTTTACCTGTGTCTGCTTCGTGTGTGTGTGTGTGTGTGTGTGTGTGTGTGTGTGTGTGCGTGTGTGATATACTTTTCCTCTGCGCCTCCAAATTAAAGTTCTTGAATTATATCACCCAGTTCTTTTTCGACCACGTAAGTTTTTGTTACTGTACTTCATCTTTCCTTTTTTTTTTTTATACTCTGTGTATATCTACCCATTCCTCTGTCTCTAAAAAAAATACAGTTCTTGAGTTTTACCATTTCATTCTCTCTCTCTCTCTCTCTCTCTCTCTCTCTCTCTCTCTCGAGAGAGAGAGAGAGAGAGAGAGAGAGAGAGAGAGAGAGAGAGAGACTCTTAATCAGTATTTTTCTCTTTTGTCCTGTGTGTATTTTTCATTTCTTGCGTTTCTCTATGATATATTAAATAATATTATCACCTTATCTGTCCATGTTTTTCCTTAGCGTTATCTCTTTGCCTCTTTATTTTTCTACTTGACTTTTGTGCTGCATCTTTTTCTTCTTTTTCACTATTTTTCTACTTGTCTCTTTTTCTGCCTTTGTTCCTCTTTTTCTTTGTGGTCTCTATTTTCGTTTTCATTATCATCTTTCCTCTTCTTCCTTATTATGTGTGTCCTGTTCCTTTCTCCTGTTTCTCTCGTTGTCTATTGTCGTCTATATCCAGCTCGTAATTGTCCATCGTCTTCATTATCTAAGTGCCCCTTCTCCCTCCTCCTCTTCCGTCCTCCTCCTCCTGTTGTTGTTGTTGTTGTTGGTGTAGCTGAAATCCCAGACTCATTTTTTTTTATACGTAAGGAAGAAGGAACTTAAGGCCAAAACCCAGCAAGATTATTCCTTCCAAGGAGAAAAAAAAAAATGAGAGAGCCAGATTCAAGATCCGTTCATTTCGAGATGCCTGGACACACTGCGTTTAAAAGACTGGAGGTCATAGACAATAGGAAATGTGAGGGAAAGACAGTTCCAGATTTGACCTGTTGCACATGTGAAGGACTGGGAGTAAAGTGTACCCATTGGACTGCAGGCTGAAGCTGTCCCTATCCAACAGTCCACCATCCTTCTTTCGGGCGACAGGGAGAGGACTGAAGACTGCTTTTATAACCCGGCAGTTCCACCACCGGGTCATATCAGTGCCACCACGTGAAGGCGTCCCTCTCCGTAAAAATACAAAGTGGTACGTAAATAGCGTCTCACTTGAAACTCGTTTGATGGTAGCATTTACGTTACAGGTACAGTTCAGTCTGCTGGTTTGGGTGCAGGTGTGGAGATGGGGATAGAGAATGTACGTATGATGTAAGATAGACTGGTACGTAAAGATAGACTGGTACGACTAAGCCGTCTCAGCAACACAAAAACAGCCTAATCATCTGGCAGAGAGGAAGAGGGGCGTGATTAAATATGTACCATCCAGTATATGCATAAGAAGCAATTGATAGTAATAAAGAAAATATAAAAAGGGGTAACTTAAGAAAATGATGGAACAGCTGCTGGCTGTGCGATAAACCAGCCAAAGACGTACAAAGGAGAGGAAGACAAAGGAGAGATCACGAGCAAGACATAATAAGCAGGAGAGTCACGTAAACAGGAAGTGAGAAAGACAGAGGAGGAGGAGGAGGAGGAGGAGGAGAGAGAGCGGATAATTAGAGCACAAACACTCAGACAGATAATGAAGACAATAACAAACACTCAGACAGATAATGAAGACAATAACAAACACTCAGACAGAT
>NC_136981.1:15742911-15785411 GCF_032717465.1 Coenobita brevimanus
TTGATGAGAAAAGAATAGATAATTTGTCTGATGCTGCAGTTTTAGCTGATGAATATGTTCTCACTCACAAGAGATATTCTAAAGAAAAAAGGAAAGCTGAGAGTAAGTACGTTGCCTCTACTCCTCAGAGTACAGGTAACAGGAAAGAGAATAAAGATGATGTTTCTCAGGAAGTAAATACCAGCTTCACCTCTAGATTTCAGAAAAGTAAATGTAGCCTACTTATTGTAGTAAGCCTGGTCATACTACAGAGAAATGTTTTAGGAGACAGGGTGATGTGAACAAAAAGGAGTCTTTAAATATTCAGTCAATTGGTCTAGTGTCCACCCTTGAGAGTTCCCGGAATTCTTTAACTGAGTTAACTGAACCTGCTTTGAGGGGTAAATTAAATCCTCATGATGAAGCTCCTCTTTTGAGCAGTAACGTGGGTGACACTCTCAAGAGTTCATGTGCTAATTTCCTGTCTGATGGTTTTGTCAGTCCTCTGGACAGTAATGACAGGAAATCAGTCAAAATATTTCGTGATACAGGTGCTTGCCAATCCCTTATGCTGACCAGTGTTCTAGGCTCTAATGTTAATTCTTCTGATGAAACTGTAATCTTACAAGGTGTAGGGAATAATTACTTCTCTGTCCCTCTGTGCAGAATGAATTTAGAGTCTGGTTTTGTTAATGGTTCCGTTATGATTGGGTTGGTTGAGACACTCCCAATGTCAGGTGTAACTTTCTTACTTGGAAATGATATTGGTGGAAGTCAAGTGTGTCCAGCTCCTCAGTTGTCTAGTGAGCCAGTGGCTGCGACCCAGGATTCTGATGTCCCTGATGTGTTCTGTGCATGTGCTGTCACTAGGGCTAAGTCTAAAGTTACTGGTGACTTAGAGGATAATGATGATGATGATGTTATCCTAGCTGACACTTTTCATGCTAATTTGGACCACTCACCAGATGAGGCAGTACCCCGTAGTGTTGATAATTTGTCTCGTCAAGAGTTGGTTGAGTTGCAGGTTGCTGACCCTGAGTTGAAAGGTCTAGCTAACTCTGCTTGCAGTGAGGAAGAGTCAGCTGGTGCTTCTACTTGTTATTATATAAAGTCAGGAGTACTTATGAGGAAGTGGAGACCCCCAACAGCATCAGCCGACTGTGAGTGGGAGGTTGTACATCAAGTTGTCATCCCTCGTGTTTGTAGGCAGGATGTCATTAGAGTGGCTCAGGATTCCAGTTTGGCAGGACACTTTGGAGTGAGGAAGACGGTGGCACGCCTTTTGAAACACTTCTACTGGCCAGGTATCTTCAGGGATGTTTCCTGGTATTGTAAGACTTGTCACACCTGTCAAGTTGTGGGGAAGTGTAATCAGACAGAAAAGGTTGCACCTCTAGTTCCCATTCCTCCTTTTGAGGCGCCATTCACCCGTGTGTTGGTGGATATTGTGGGCCCTCTTCCTAAGACTTCTTCAGGATTTTCTTATGTGTTGACCCTGATTGATATGGCTACTCGTTATCCTGAAGCCATTCCACTTAGAAATATCTCAGCAAAGAACGTGGTTAAGGAAATGCTAGGGTTCTTCACAAAGTTTGGTCTGCCCAAGGAAGTACAGTCAGACCGGGGAAGTAATTTCATGTCAAATGTTTTCAAGCAGTCTCTGAAAGAGTTGGGCATCACCCAGATCACGTCTTCAGCTTACCATCCCCAGACCCAAGGAGCGTTGGAGAGATATCATCAAACATTCAAATCGGTGCTCAAGAAATACTGTTTGGAACATCAGAAAGACTGGGATAAAGGTCTTCCATTCGTTGTGTTTGCCGCAAGAGAATCTCCAAATGAATCACTGGGCTTCTCACCTTTTGAACTACTGTTTGGCCATGAAGTAAGAGGACCCCTTAAGCTACTCAAGGAATGCTGGCTGTCGGAGGAAGATGACGTCAACCTGCTGGAGTATGTGATGAAGTTCAAAGAACGGCTGTCCACTGCTTTACAGCTGGCGAGAGAGAATTTAGGAGCTGCTCAGAAGATAAAGACTTGGTATCATAAGAAGTCCAGGTTACGCCACTTTCAGCCAGGAGATCAGGTTTTGATTCTGCTACCGGTGCATGGGCAACCTCTGCAAGCCAAGTTTAGTGGTCCTTATTTCGTGGAGAAGAAACTCAGTGATCTCAACTATGTCATCGCCACACCAGATCATAGAAAGAACAGGCAACTATGTCACATCAACATGCTGAAGTTATATCACAGGCGGGACGAAAATAACCCAGTCTGCACTGTAGCTGTTCCACCCGAGTCTGCAAGTGAAGTTCTCCCATGCAGCATGAGCCTGAGTGATAGTTTGGGGAAGAATCCTGATATCATGAATGATCTCCAGACTAAGCTTTCTCATCTAGCTCCCGAGGAAAGGCAGGAGTTTTCGGCATTACTGCAGGAGTACCCGCAAGTGTTCCGTGCCACTCCAGGAAGAACCACTGTGTTGATGCATGACGTCGATGTTGAAGACGTAAAGCCAATTAAACTGCCTCCTTACCGTGTGAACCCAGTGAAAGTTCCTCTCATCCAGAAGGAGCTTGGCTACCTGTTGGACCACAAGATGATTGAGCCCTATCAGAGTGAGTGGAGTTCTGTCACTCTAGTCCCTAAGCCAGGTGGGTCACAGCGGCTTTGCATCGACTACAGACGTGTTAATCAGATAACCAAAACAGACACTTACCCTCTCCCTCGTGTGGACGATTGCATAGATAAGATCGGAAAGGCTAGGTATATAAGTAAGTTTGATTTGTTAAAGGGATACTGGCAAGTACCTATGACTGAAAGTGCTAGGGAGATCTCATGTTTTGTAACACTAGGAAAGACTTTTGCATGTTCTGTAATGCCATATGGTATGAAGAATGCACCAGCCACATTTCAGAAGCTCATGAATGTTGTAACAGAGGGTTTGGCAGGGTGTGTTGTTTATATTGATGATGTATTAATCTTCAGTGACAACTGGAAAGATCACCTATGCCATGTCAGTAAATTTCTTGAGCGTTTGGTTCAGGCTAATCTTGTAGCTAATTTATCAAAGTGTGAATTTGGTCAAGCTAAAGTTCACTACCTTGGGTACGTAATTGGTGATGGACATGTTGCACCACCAGGAGCTAAGGTTCAGGTTATAAGTGATCTTCCCAGACCTAAAAGTAGGAAAGAGCTACAAAGATTTTTGGGAATGGTAGGTTATTACAGGAGATTTGTTCTTAACTTTTCAATTCTTGTATCACCACTTACAGACCGACTGAAAAAGGTAGTTAAATTTGTCTGGACCGATAACTGTGAATCCTCTTTCAACAAACTTAAAGCTATTCTATTAAGTCAGCCAGTGCTCGCTACTCCAAATTTTGCTAAGCCTTTTAAGATGGCTGTTGATACAAGTGATACAGGAGCTGGGGCTGTTTTGCTGCAAGAGGATGATCAGGGTATTGAACACCCTGTATCTTATTACAGTAACAAGTTCACTCCGCCTCAAAAGAACTACTCAGCTATTGAGAAAGAGCTTTTGGCCTTGATTTTGGGTTTACAGCATTTTTCATTTTATCTGTGTTCTGGTTTTGACCCCATAGTCATTTATACCGATCATAACCCACTGAAATTCCTTAGAATGTTTAAAGATAAAAATGAGAGATTGACAAGATGGAGTCTACTTCTTCAGGAGTATTCATTAGACATATAACATCTCAAGGGGAAAGAAAATGTTATTGCAGATTGCTTATCTAGACTTTAGACAGATTGTTTTAGAGTAATAAGAAATTTCCTTTGTAAATTTCTTTTTCTTTGTGGGGAGGTGTTACATAGCCTATGATTTCATCATCCTTTGTGTAATTCTAACGTACAGTATGCTGCATGTTTGATCACGAGCGTGTTCTACCTCACTCCCCCCGTCCTCCCTTATAGTAGAGTAAGTCGTTCTTTCTGTTGTTCAGAGCAGGAGTGTCAACTCTTTGTCCCCTCTGGCTTCATTTGCGCGTCCTTCTTACAAGTTGTATCAAGCTCTGCCGGCCCCTATATAATGAGCTCAGACTCTGCATTATTGCCACTTAGATCTACTCCTCGTTTTGCTCATCTCTGTCCTCCCCTGTACAGTTGCTATTATTGTGAGTGCTCAGGAAGTCTCCAGCCATCTAGCAGCTGTGTAATTTGAGTATAAGTGTTATTGCATTTTTTTCTTGTATTGTGTAGCATAAGGTGTTAATTCTTGGGCATAGTAAGGTTTTTGTGATTAATGTAAAGTATGGGTGTCAAGCCATTGTTAATAATGTTTTTGTATCTGTAATAATATATCTTGCATTCACTGAGTATTATCTGGCATTCTCATTTTATCAGGGCTGACTTAGATAAATTTACTCATGCTAATTTCGTGTTAAGAGAGGCTATTGCAGTTAACCGTATATTTAACCTGTTTTTTGCCATTACATTATCCTTATGAGTCCTGAATGTTTTGTTGTTAGTTTGAGCATTAAACTTTAACTTGTAATTTTACCTAACTCTTTTGTTTTGAACCTGGAAATTTACGGGACAGTAGTGATTTTTAGTATTCTCACTTAAAGTGTACATTATCTTTCTCTGTTCTGTAACAATATATATATATATATATATATATATATATATATATATATATATATATATATATATATATATATATATATGTGTGTGTGTGTGTGTGTGTGTGTGTGTGTGTGTGTGTGTGTGTGTTACTTTCTCCTGTTTCTCTCATTGTCTACATTCGTCTATATCCAGCTCCTTATTTTATTGTCCATCGTCTTCATTATCTAAGTGTCCCTTCTCCCTCCTCCTCTTCCGTCCTCCTCCTCCTCCTGCTCCTGTTGTTGTTGTAATTGTTGTAGCTGAAATCCAAGACTCATCATTTTTTTAAAGCAAGGAAGAAGGAACCAAAGGCCAGAAGCCAGCAAGGTTATTCTCTCCAAGAAAAAAAAACAAAAAAAAAGAGCCAAATAATTCAAGATCCGTTCGTTCCGAGATGCCAGGACACCCTATCTATCTGTCTATCTATCTATAGCCCGACGTCCTAATCCCGTAAAGGGTGGCCGCAGACAAAACGCCTCCATGTCACTCTGTCACCCACCATTTGACTACCCTCCCCCCAACTCACTCCCCTCTCCCTCATATACCTCTCAACTCCATCCCTCCACTTCATCCTCGGTCTACCCCTCCCTCTCCCTCCCACCACCTCACCTACAAACACCCTCTTAGTCTTTCATTCTGCATTTTCTCCACATGTCCAAACCACCTCAGTGTATTTCTCCTAATCTTCTCAACCACATCCACATCCACCTCACAACGTTCCTTCACTTCTTCATCGTCAACCTGTCCCTCCATGTCACTCCACATGCTCCTTTCAAGTAGTTCCTTTCCACTGCTCTCACTCTTGACTTGTTCCCCTCTTGCAAGGTCCACGCCTCGCTTCCATACGTCAGGGTAGTGATCACAATACTATCATGCAGTGACTTCTTAACTTCCATACTCACCTCCCTATTTCTCATCACTGCTTTCAGTGAACCAACAACCTTCCTTCCCTGCTGTACCCTTTCACGCACTTCATCCCCCAAAGTTCCATCCTTACTCATCACACTACCCAAGTACTTGAATGCACTCACATTCTCCATATCCTCACCACCCAACCTCACTGAACATTCTGTGACTTCATTCCTCTCAAACACCATAACTTTACTCTTGTTTACATTAACTTTCAGATTCCTCTTCCTATGAATTTGGGACAGTGTGTAGGAAGAGGAATCTGAAAGTTAATGTAAAGAAGAGTAAAGTTATGGTGTTTGAGATGAATGAAGTCACAGAAAGTATAGTGAGGTTGGATGGTGAGGATATGGAGAATGTGAGTACATTCAAGTACTTGGATAGTGTGATGAGTAAGGATGGAACTTTGGGGGATAAAGTGTGTGAAAGGGTACAGCAGGGAAGGAAGGTTGTTGGTTCACTGAAAGCAGGGACGAGAAATAGGGAGATGAGTATGGAAGATAAGAAGTCACTGCATGAAAGTATTGTGATCCCTACCTTGACGTATGGAAGCGAGGCGTAGACCTTGCAAGAAAGGAACAAGTCAAGAGTGAGAGCAATGGAAATGAGTTACTTGAGAGGACACACTGCGTTTAAAAAACTGGAGGTCATAGGCAGTTGGAAATAGAGAGGAAGACAATTTCAGATTTGACCTGTTGCATATGTGAAGGACTGGGAGTAACGTGTACACAGTGGACTGCAGGCTGAAACTGTCCCTACCCAACAGTCATCCATCCTTCTTTCGGGAGACAGGGAGAGGACTGAGGGACGCTTGTATAACCCGGCAGCTCCACCGCCCGGTCATATCAGTGCCACCACGTGAAGGCGTCCCTCTCCATGAAAATAGAGTTGTACTGTACGTAAACTGCGCTACACTTGGAACTCGCCTGATGGTAGCACACGTGTCACGGGGACCGCTCAGTCTGCTGGTGTGGGTGTGAGTGTGGAGGTGGGGATAGGGAATGTACGTATGGTGTAAGATAGACGCTGATAACGTCGACTAAGTCGTCCCAGCAACACAAAAGTAGCCTAATCGCCTGGGACAGTGGAAGAGGAACGTGACATAATATGCACCGTCCAGTATAAGCGTAAGAAGCAATAGAAAAAGAAAATATAAAAAGGGGTAACTTAAGAAAATGTTGGAACAGCTGCTGTCTGTGCGATAAACCAGCCAAGGAACGTAAAAACAAGGAAGACAATGGAGAGATCACGAGGAAGACAAGATAAGCAAGAGTCAAGTAAACAGGATGAAAGAAAGACAGAGGAGGAGAAAGAAAACGGATATTTAGCGGACAAGCACTCAGATAACAAAGACAATAAGCAAAAACCAAATAGAAGAGGGTAAACAGTGAGAAAAAGAGGAGAAAGAAAAATGACATATTCGGGCAAATACTAGGGAAGAAGAGGAAAGGTCATAACGAAAACGAAAATAAAAACGGTACAAGAAAAGGGAAAAGGAGACAGCACGAGACAAGACGAAATAATTGGGAAAAGAGGAAGAGATAATGCTAAGGAAAAACAGTGAACAGATAAAGAGGTGATAACATTAAACAGTTTATCACAGAGAAACGGAAGAAAGGAAAAATACACACGAGAAAATAAAATAACAAACCAGATGAAAGTAAGATCAAAGAGTAGTACCACAACAACTACTGCTACTACTACTACTACTTATACTGCCATTTGTTTCCATCTCCGCTCCCAAACTCTCAACATTGGTTATATATTTTTTTTTTGTTTTTTGTTTTTTGTTTTTTAGGTTGCTTTAGAAAATTCGGAGACCTTCATTTTCAGCATTTATTTGATCCCCTTGTTCAGTTCTCGCACTCTATTTGTCATGCTCCTTTGCATGCCACCACTTCGATGCTAAAGACCTACCAGCCATAATAATACAAGATAGAGCTGTCTCCTTCGGGACTTACATTGATTTTTTTTTTGGGGGGGGGAGGGAGGGAGGCATTTCAGCTGCTTGAAAAAAAAAAAAAATGTTTGAAAAAGTTTCAATGTAAATGTTCCATGTCCAAGCCTGGGCTGGAACCCTCGTCTTCCAGGACAGAAATCACTTTTTTAAACACTAATGCAATGTAGTTTGATATTTAAAACAATGTGATAACCTACTAGGGATGATAACGGGGCGGTATGTGAAATTAATCACTTGGTTAAAAATGCCACCAAGTTTTCTATTATCAGTATCAGTACCCAATGTCATATGGACGGAGTGACTTTATGCAGGAAGTAACCGTTCCCTTCTCTATGTAGCCTAAATTAATCTAATCTAACCAAACCTAAACTAACCTAACCTAACCTTATCCTAGATCAACCTAACCTAATTAAACCTAAATTAAACTAGTCTTACTTTACAAAATTACTGATTTCAGAGTCTGCCTGTAACATAAGTATGTATAATTAAATGTATCTATATATCGACTTATAGATACATATAGGTCGATAAGACATCCAACTATCTCCACGACACATGCCATAAAATGTTGTTGATAAATGGCTCAATGCTTGAGATAACATGCAGATACTTTCAGCACAGCAACTAAAAGGGCACTCGGCGCATGCGCACTTAGCGGTACGGTAACTTCCTGCATAAAGTCACTTTGTGCATACGACACCAGTAAGTCGTACACGTCGGAGATATAGCATCTGTACTATAAAAGGTCCGTGTGTGTGTGTGTGTGTGTGTGTGTGTGTGTGTGTGCAAACTTGCTGAGTGATCCTTACATCGGGTTAGTGATACACAAATGGATTCCTGGAGAACAAGACTAACGTTCAACTTTCATCTGTGCAGTCAAAGTTAATATATTGGTGAAAACTAATCGTATTCTAAAGACACTACCACTCGTATAGAAGATATGAAGGTCACGGAGTTGCCATTTACACACACAAATCACACCCACAAACGGAAGTGATTCTAAATTCTACCCTGGAAGTGGTCGCGTGCAGAGTAAAATTTAATAACACGTATCTGTCTATTTGCTCTCTGTACTGTCCTCCACATGGCCCTATTGATAGTGATGCTTTAAATTCACTAGTGGAACATCTCCCTGGGAATAAGTTAGTGTTGGGCGATTTTAAAGTCCATCACCATCAATGGGGTAGCTTGAGGATTGATGGTCGTGGGGAGCAAGTAGCCGACCTGATACTACAGTCCAACCTCTGTCTTCTGAACGATGGTAGAGCGACTCGTGTAGATGATCGTACTGGTAACTTTTCGGCCATTGACTTATCTTTGGCCTCCCCTGGTATACATCAAGATTTTTTATGGAATCCTTATGACGACTCCTTGGGAAGTGATCATTTACCCATCTGTCTTTCTTATACACGCGACATCGTTTCGGACCCTCCACCTCCAAAATTTAACTATAAGAAAGCAGATTGGGGATCCTTCTCAAGGATCGCCAATTTAGATATATCTGGGGAGACCATAGATGTTAAGGTAGAAAATATAACCCAATCCATAGTACACACAGCTGAGGCTGCTATTCCCAAGACTTCTACAGTTCATGCGAAGCATAGAGCACATTGGTGGACGCCGGATTGCCGACAAGCATTAAGAAAACGCAATAGGAGATACAGGATTTTTGATAGTCAGCCCACTGAGGACAATTTTATTGCATACAAACAGGCACGGGCTGAGGCAAGGAGAATAATAAGAAGGGCTAAACGCGACTCCTGGCGGTCCTTTGTGTCCACGGTGACTCGTACAACACCTTTACATAAAGTCTGGTCCACTATAAGATTATTAAATAATAAACGCCCATGCTTCCCTGTCACCACCTTGCAGGTGAGTAACACCACCTATGACGAGCCCGTGGACGTTGCTAACATCCTCGCCAGGAGTTTTTCTCATGTAAGTAGCTCAGCCAATTATGACCCGCGTTTTCAACATCATAAATGCACAGCTGAGCTACAGATATTAGACTTTGCCACAGAAGACGTAGACTCCCCGTACAACCAAGAGTTTACGCTAGATGAACTGCTCCTTGCCCTTAAATCCTGTAAAGACACCAGCCCTGGACCAGACACCATCACGTACGGTATGATCCACCATCTTAATCATAACAACCTGATTAAGATGTTAGCATTGTACAATGAGATTTGGGCGTCTCGAACGTTCCCAAACTCATGGCACTTTGCGCACGTCATACCGATACCCAAAGAGGCTGGTCGTATTATGAATCCCACTTCATTTCGTCCTATTGTGTTGACTTCTTGTCTATGTAAGGTCATGGAACGAATGGTAAACAATAGGCTTCTTTTTGTTTTAGAGTCGAAGAATTTGTTAAGTGATCAACAATGTGGCTTCTGTAAATACAGAAGTTCACTAGATCATTTAATGAATTTGGAGCATTGTATTGCAGAGGCATTTGCCAATAAGGAATTCATGATAGGGGTGTTCTTGGACATCCATAAAGCCTATGACATGACATGGCGACACGGTATATTAATGAGGCTCTATGCTTATGGTTTAAGAGGAAATTTGCTTATTTTTATTTCAAATTTCTTAAGGGACAGGACTTTCTCTGTCAAATTACCCCGTAACGTAACATCGGATATATTTATCCAGGAAAACGGGGTGCCACAGGGAAGTGTGCTTAGTCCTACTTTATTTAGTATTATGATCAATGATATTCTGTCATCAGCTCCCATCCCCAGGAATCTTAAATACTCGCTCTATGCTGACGATTGTGCAATATGGCACTCCTCCCGTAATTCACAATTTTCGGCTGGCCGGATTCAAGCAGCCCTTGACTCCGTCCACCAATGGGCCTTGCAGTGGGGATTTAAGTTTTCCGTCCGTAAGTGTGCCGCTGTAGTTTTTACAACTCGTAACGTCCCCAATTTGCGTTTATTTTTGGATAATCAAGCGGTACCTTTTCAAAATTCTGTAAAGTTTTTGGGCCTCCACTTTGATCGCAGAATGAATTTTAAACTTCACGTTAATACTTTGCTTGCTCGTTGTGATAAACCATTAAATGTCCTTAAGTACCTAGCGGGTACTACATGGGGTGCCGACAGAAAATCTTTATTAATGGTGTATAAGTCCCTTATTCGATCGAAGCTAGACTATGGCGCACAGGTGTATGGCTCGGCATCTGATGCCACGCTGAAAGGATTGGATGTGTTGCAGAATAAATGCTTGCGAATCTGTCTTGGAGCTGTCCGGTGTACCCGTGTAGCTCGTATGGAAGTGGAGGCAAATGTGCCTCCCCTCCGTATTCGCCGTGACCACCTGGCATTTTCGTATGGGTTACGAACATTAACCCGCGCCGTCCCGAGGACGTACTTCCACGTCCTCACGTTTTGTCACAGCCAATCCCGAGGACGTACTTCAACGTCCTGCAATTGCAAGGTTCATAATTTCCACAATTTTCAAAATTCCCGGGAGATTTTCGTTTCGCCCGGGTACCCAAGCCACCCCTACCTGCCGCCAGGCGGGCAGCGTCCTAGACCCCGCATGACCCGCGCTCGCCCTTGTCTCGGTCACTCACCTGCCAGCAGTGACCCAGGTCAGACATGGCGCGGAAAGGTCTCTCAGACGAGCAAATTGCATCCGTCCTGGAAGCCTTCACTGGAGACAGTGATTCTCCACTCGATGATGATGTGGTGGATCGCGATTACATCCAGCCAGAGGAAGAAATAAGTAGCAGTGATGAGGAGTTCCCTTCGCCCCGAAAAACGCGGTATGTGACATACCGTAAGGCAAGGGAAGGCCAGCCTGCTCCCCAACCACGTGCACAGCTATCTCTCCATCACGATTCTGATCAGGATGAGGATGAGGATGATGAGGATGACGGAGGCCTAGGACGTGATATCGCTGCGTGGTTGGGAAAGGAGAAAATATCACCACGTGGATCAGAAGGTGGGGCGAGACGACACCTAAGGTATGGTCAAAGTACTTTGTCTGGGGAAGTAGCAAGTGGTGTGGTGGGATTGCTGGGAGAAAGGGAAAGTGTTGTGGCGGCAGCGCGGGGTGAAAGTGAGAGTGGTGTGGGGGTAGTGCGGGGTGAAGGGGCCAGTGGTGTGAGGGAGGCAGCACGAGCACGTGGTGCTCGTAGGCCTAGGGGAGAGGAGGTTGAGTCACTCCCCAGCACTTCTTTCGACCCTGAATATTCACAAACTTCCTCCCCACAGCCCCAGGATGTGGGAAAAGGAAAGAAAGGGAAGGGAAAGGGTAAAGGAAAAGGGAGAGGGAAGAGAAATGCAAGTGATGAGAGGCGCCGCTCTCCACCTCCCCAACCTCCCCCACCACCCTCACCTCCCCACCCTGACGAAGGGGACGATGGTGACGTGGCTGGAGACGGTGGTGTCACGTGGAACTGGGAGGATGGGAGTAATTTTACTCCCATCATTCACCCTTTCACTGAGGAGTGGCGGTCAGGTTGCACGGCTCCAGGTGTAAATGCTGGGTCGTCACGGTTAGATTTTTTCAACTTGTTTTTTGGTGAGGCGTTTGTTGGGCGCATAGTAGAACAGACAAATATATTTTCACAATCCCAGCGCCTTGAAAGTGAACGCCTAGGAACCACAAGCAAGCATGCAGAACAGTTCGAGTATCCCGTGACTATATCAGAGATGTTCCTATTTTTTGCCCTGGTAATCTTGATGGGTGTGGTGAGGAAAAATCAAATTCCTGCCTACTGGACAACGGACCCAATCATCCTAACACCTTTCTTTGGAAAGGTGATGGGTCGTAATAGATTTCAGTTTATTCTCGGCCGCCTCCACTTTTTTGATGCAGATGATCCAGCCAATGCAAATAACACCGATAAAATGAGGAGAATTAGGCTGGTATTTGATCATTTACGGGAAATGTTCCGCTCCTCATTTTATCCCTACAGAGACCTCGTCATAGACGAGAGTCTTGTGTTGTGGAGAGGCAATATTTCCTTTAGGCAGTACATACCCAGCAAGAGACACCGTTTCGGGTTCAAGATCTTTGTTATGTGTGACTGTAAGACTGGTTATGTGCAAGACATAGTCTTGTACACGGGCGCACAGACAGATATAATAGAAGATCGGAGTATAGGACTCTCTGGGGCCGTGGTGAAGACAATGATAGAAGAGTACCTTCATCGTGGTCATGTGTTGTACCTGGACAACTGGTACACTAGCCCTCTTCTCACTAGGTTCCTCCACCAACACGACACCGGAGTCTGTGGTACAGTCAAGAGAAACCGTCACCATATGGTCAAGATAGGGAGGAAACTTGACAAGAATGAGGTGGTTTTCTTCCAGGCCAATAACATCCTTGCAACCCCGTGGAACCACAAGAGGGAAGTTTGCCTCCTGTCAACTGTTCACAGCCCCCTGATGCACCGCACAGACTCCGTGGATCACCGTAGCGAGAGGAGGCACAACGTATGGAAACCAGAGTCTGTACTTGCCTATAATCTGAACATGAGGCAAGTTGATCAGTCAGACTCGATGATTTCAAGTGTTGACTGTGCCAGGACCACGATGAAGTGGTACAAGAAACTCTTTTTCCACTTGCTCGACATCACGGTCCTGAACGCCCACTACCTGCACGCAATGACCACCAGAGTATCCAAGACCTTTGAGGGGTTTGTGAGGGAGCTGGCACGTGAAATAATCGCCAAGCATGCCCAGGAAAGACCCCCACACCGCCCCCGCGCCCCCCGTGCTGCTCAGACTCCCCTATGTCTTGCAGGCCACCACTACCCCAGCGCAATCCCTTCCGAACCAAACCGTCGTAAACCCCAGCGTCGCTGCCATGTATGTAAGCACTCGACAGTCAGACCATCCACGCAGAGAAAAGACACAAGGTACGAGTGTGTCGAGTGCAATGTTGCGTTGTGCCTTCAGCCTTGTTTCAAGGAATATCATAATTTCCTACACTTCTGAAACTGTGTGGGAAGGCGAAATGACGCTCATGATAATGGTAAGGCCAGTCAGTAGGTGCTAAGTCAAATATAAAGTTGAATCTGTCTATCTATCTATCTATAGCCCGACGCCCTAATCCCGCAAAGGGTGGCCACAGACAAAACGCCTCCAAGTAACTCTGTCACCCACCATTTGACTCCCCTCCCCCCAACTAACCCCCCCCTCCCTCATATACCTCTCAACTCCATCCCTCCACCTCATCCTCGGTCTACCCCTCCCTCTCCCTCCCTCCACCTCACCCACATACACCCTCTTAGTCAGTCTTTCACTCTCCATCCTCTCCACATGTCCAAACCACCTCAGTGTATTTCTCCTAATCTTTTCAACCACATCCACATCTACCCCACAACGTTCCTTCACTTCTTCATTCGTCAACCTGTCCCTCCATGTCACTCCACATGCTCCTCTCAAGTAACTCATTTCCACTGCTCTCACTCTTGACTTGTTCCCCTCTTGCAAGGTCCACGCCTCGCTTCCATACGTCAGGGTAGGGATCACAATACCATCATGCAGAGACTTCTTAACTTCCATACTCACCTCCCTATTTCTCATCACTGCTTTCAGTGTGCCAACAACCTTCCTTCCCTGCTGTACCCTTTCACGTACTTCATCCCCCAAAGTTCCATCCTTACTCATCACACTACCCAAGTACTTGAATGCACTCACATTCTCCATATCCTCACCATCCAACCTCACTGCACACTCTGTGACTTCATTCCTCTCAAACACCATAACTTTACTTTTGTTTACATTAACTTTCAGCTTCCTCCTCCTACACACTGTCCCGAATTCATTCACCAAACCTTGCAACTCCCATTCATCTTCACTCAACAATACTGTATCATCAGCAAACAGCAACACCGGAAGCTTCCAAATCTCACCCTCATTCATTAGGGCCACCCCCACATCCACTGCCCTACCTTGTACCTCCTTTACGACCCCATCCATATATATATTAAACAGCCATGGAGACATTACACACCCCTGTTTCAGTCCCACATTGAGATCAAAGAACTCACTGAGCTCACCATCCACTCGCACCGTAGCCCTAGCTCCCTCGGGTGTTATTTTTTCAGAAAAGTAATGTATAAGATGAGAATTAGTGTAAGTGGAAAGAATTGTTATCAAAACTACACCCACTGTGTAAATCTGGTCAGTAAATATGTGATAGCAAGGAAATAAAGTGGAAACGGGTGTAATGTTAGCATGAATAAAACGTATAAGTTGAACATTACTGTAAGTTGTCATAATTGATGTCACGAGTACACCCACATTCTGGTCAGTAAGTATGTGATAGGAATTATATACAGTGGAAGATGTTGTAATGTTAGTAGTAAGGTATTTTATAAGTTGATTACTAGTGTAAGATGAAACAAATGATATCGCGATAACACTCCCTGTGTAAGTACGCGCAAATATGACGCTAAGTTCCATCGTACGTTCAGAAATGATGTAATATCAATTATATCAAGTGTTTACATGTGCAATGTTAGTGTAGAATTATTATGTAAGTACAAAAATAGGTTGTAAGTTGAATTAGTTGTCATAGCGACTTCACCGTGTGTGTTACTATGCGCTATTATTACGCTATATATTTACGTAAGGCCTGAAATAATCTCAAAACAGTTCTATAAAGTTTTATCTATCTATCTATTGCCAGACGCCTCAATCCCGTTTGGGGTGGCCACAAACAAATCGCCTCCAAGTCGCCCTGTCCCCCGCCATTTCACTGCCCTGCTCCCAACTCACACCCCCCTCTCTCATATACCTCTCCACCCCATCCCTCCATCTCATCCTCGGCCTCCCCCTCCCTCTTCCCCCTCCACCTCACTCACATACACTCTCTTCGTCAGTCTCTCACCCTCCATCCTCTCCACATGGCCAAACCACCTCAGTGTGTTCCTCATAACGCTTCCTATCACATCCACATCCACACCACAACGCTCCTTTATATCCTCATTCGTCAGCCTGTCTCTCCACGTGACTCCACAGGCTCCTCTTAAATAACTCATTTCCACTGCTCTCACTCTTGACTTGTGTCCTTCCAACAATGTCCAAGCTTCACTTCCGTACGTTAGAGTTGGTATCACAATACTGTCATGTAGTAACTTTTTCACTTCCATGCTCACTTCCCTGTTTCTTATCACTGCTTTCAAAGAACCAGCAACCTTTCTTCCCTGCTGTACCCTTTCAAGCACTTCACCCTCCAAACCTCCATCCTTACTCATCACACTACCCAAATACTTAAACGTACTCACATTTTCCAATTCCTCACCATCTAACCTCGCTGTACATTCACTAACTTCACCTCTGTCAAAGACCATCACTTTACTCTTCCCTACATTCACCTTTAGGTTCCGTTTCTTACACACTCTCCCAAACTCATCTACCAAGCCTTGCAGCTCCCCTTCGTCTTCACTCAACAACACAGTATCATCTGTAAACAACAGTACAGGGAGTTTCCAAACACTATCCTCTCTCACCAGGGCCACTCCAACATCCACTACCCTACCTTGTACCTCTTTTATTACCCCATCCATGTACAGATTGAACAACCATGGAGACATGAAACATCCCTGTTTCAACCCAACTTTGAAAGAGAAAAATTCACTTAGTTCACCATCCACACGCACTGCAGCCTTCGCACCATCGTACATACTCTTCCCAGCATTCAACAACTTCCCATCTACTCCATATATTCTTAACACTTTCCACAATCCTTGTCTATCCACCCTGTCATATGCTTTCTCCAAATCCATGAAAGCCGCTTACAACTTCTTTCCCTTCTCTAGAAACTTTTCCACTAAAGATCTAAGAATGAATATCTGATCTACACAACCTCTTCCCTTCCTAAAGCCTCCCTGTTCTTCTCCAACTAATTTCTCTGTTCTTTCTCTAACTCTGTCTATAAGTATCCTACCATACACTTTTCCTATTATACTAAGAAGACAAATGCCCCTATGATTACCACACACTTCTTTTTCCCCTTTTCATTTGTACAAGGGAATAATTATACCTGACTTCCAATCCTCCGGGACTCTACCTTCCTCCCAGGCCAATCTGCACATCTTCCACATCCATTCTACTACTATCTCTCCCCCATGCTTCAGCATTTCACCACACACTCCATCAATTCCTTGGGCTTTCCACGATTTAACTTTCTTCATTGCTTCCACAACTTCTATCCTACTGATTTCTTCCTGTCTTCTCACCTCCCTCCTTCTCCCAGCCATTCCCCAGCCACTTATACTCGCATTACTTCCATCCTCTACGTTCAACAATTCCTTAAAGTGTTCTCTCCATCTGCTCACTTTTTCTCCCTTCTCCTCTAGTAATCTACCATTTTTATCTTTCACTCCCCTGCTAACTTCACTTCCCCCCTGTCTTACTCTTTTCACTTCTCTCCAGAACCTTTTCTTACAGTCCCTCCACTTTACACTCAAATTCCTTCCAAATTCCTCATCCACTCTCTTCTTACTCTCTCTTACTAATCTTTTCACCTCTCTCTTCCTTTCCACATATAACTCTCTCTTCCGCCTCTCAACTTCTTCCACGCCCCTATTTCTCACCCATTCATTGTATGCTTTCTTCTTTTGTGCCACAGCCTGTTTCACCTCTTCAGTCCACCACGCTGTTCCTTGCACCCCCCTCCGCCTTCTCTTCCTTCCACACACCACATCACATGCTGCACATATTTCTTCTGTAAATATCTTACACACACCTTCTACGTCTCCCATCTGCTCCAATTCATATTTGCCTAATCGTTCCTCCACTTCTCTCTTATACTCTGCCTTTTTCTCATCCTCTTGTAACCTTTCCACTCTCCTTGGAACTACTCCTTCCTCTCGTCTTTCCCTTCTTCTATTCCTCCATCTCACTTGCATCCTAATTCTGGCCATCACTAAGTAGTGGTCAGAAAGTCCACTCCCCCAACCTCTATACACTCTTGCATCCTTTACAGATCTTCGCATCCTTTCATCCACACACACATAATCAATCATTGCCTTCCTTTCATTCAGTTCACCACCCACCCTTCTCATCACTCGCCATGTATACCTGTGGATCATTTTATGCCTGAAGAGGGTATTGGCTATCACCAACCCCCTCCCAGCACAAATGTCCACTAACGCACTCCCATTCTCATCTATCTCGGCAGGCACACCCCACTCACCAACTATTCCATCCACCTTCACATTACCAACTTTACCTTTCATATCACCAATCAAAAAAACTCTCTCATTCCTTCCAAACTTTTCCATGCACATTTCCACATTTGTCCAGAACTCTTCTCTCACTCTTCTAGCACGATCTTGCGTTGGTGCATACACACACACAATCGCCCACATTTGTATTCCAACTTTCAACTTTACCCACACAATCCTTGACCCAACTGATCCATACTGTCTTATGCTCTTCTTCCATCTTTTACTCACAACTATACACACTCCTTCCTTTGCCCTCTCATTCTCATCTACTCCTGCACATATACCCCATCCATACTCCCATTCTCTCACACTTTCTCCTCTCCATTTTGTTTCAGTTATTCCACATACATCCACTTTCGCACCCTCAAGCACCTGGACAATCTCTCTCTCTTTCACCTCATCATTCGCTCCTCTTACATTCCATGTACTCATTACCAAGTCCTTTGTCCGGTCCTGGGTCGTCATCGTTTGGTCAGTCCTTGTCCGAGGCTTCTTGTTTGTTTTTTTAGTTAGTTGTTTTCCGGGGAGGGGCACTAACCCTCTGCCAACCCTTTTAGTCGCCTTTTACGACAAGCAGGGATACTGGGGGAGTATTCTTGAAAATCCCCCTACCCCCAGGGGGTGTATAATAATATTAGAAAAGTATTATGTAAGTAGAAAAAGCACAATACGAGTTGAAACAACAGTCACAGCGAGTTCACTCACTACGTAAATAAGCGCTAGCATTACGCTAAATGTTATCAAAAGGCCTGTGAATACGTAAAAACAGTTCAATAAAATGTAAAATGGTATAATGTTATTGTAGAAGTATTATGTAAGTAAAAAAAATTATATGTATCATGATTTTAGAATGTTAGCGATTCATCGGAACCAAGTTGGCCGATTTTGCTCGTTTCTCACGATGGTACATTGCTTATTTCTGCTCTATTTTTGTATACAATCCAATATACTCTTTTATCACATGTTTTTATGTTTGTAATAAATTCATTTCTACTTACTTTCATTGGTTTCCCAAACTTATAATACCATAGAAAACGTTTGATGCTCACACCACATAGGGAGAACACGGGGCAGGTGGGACCAAGGCATACCTGGTTAAGCTAATTAGGGACCCCGGGGACCACTTTCTTTGCCACCGGCCATTGTTTCTGACCAAAAGCGAAAGTTTAAGCTAAAAAAAAAGGGTCAAAAATGCCCGGGATTGGGGGGTACCAGTGGTCGAAAAGTGGCCGGGACGGGGCGGGTTAAGGAAAAGTAATATCAGCAATGTGGCCTGTACCCCCCTGCGTCAATACCACCACCTTATGCGGGGGGTGCGTCGGCCACTTGCCGCTCGCCTCCACTTACTGACTCAGGAGCTTGGTGTGGACCCCGGTGACTGTGACAAGTTGGTGCTTAAAAATATAGCGCCTTGGGAGCCACCCAGCTTTACAGTGGATGTCTCATGGCTCCCAGCACCAAAGGCCAAGGCGCCGGAGGCGGAGGTCCACCACTTGTTTCGTAACATCATTGTTCGTCACTTGGGGTCCCATCAATTGTACACCGACGGCTCCAAGTCGAATGAATGTGTGGGTGCAAGTGTGTGGTCGACTGAATGTGCCTTCAGGTATCGGTTGCCGACTCATACATCTGTGTTTACTTCAGAACTTTTTGCTATTGACAAAGCCATAGACTATGCTCTCAATTTTAGGCATGACTCATTTGTCATATTTTCAGATTCAAAATCAGCCCTTCAGGCAATTGCATCTTGCACTACGGACTCTCACGAGATCCAGGGCCGCATCGTTAATAAGTTGCATTCATGCAACAAGTCATTCACACTGATCTGGGTGCCTGGTCATTGTCGTATCTACGGCAATGAGCAGGCTGACTTACTTGCAAAATCGGCTGTAGAGCTCGAGGAGACTTGGGACGTTCCTCGTGATCTACGGTCGAGTCTCTCTCTCGGAAAGAAATCAATAAATCTTCTGTGGCAAGGTCAGTGGACCAGACTAAATATTCCAACTTATAATCCGTACCTGGGCGACTGGGACACTGCCAACCGTCCCAGTCGCCTAGAAGAAAAAATGTTGGCACGGTTACGGCTAAATGCCACCATTTTAACCCACATAAAACCATATATGGAAAGACGCTTCCCACCGCACTGTGACATCTGTAATGCGGTGTTATCTATCAGTCATATCATCCTGCGCTGTCGGCGATTTATTCGTGAACGTGCTTCACTTATAAATTACTGCGGCGCAGTTGACGTCCCCTTCACCCTTTCCACCATCCTGGGTGATAGGGACATTGTTATGACTGATAAATTGATGGCTTTCTTGAGAGAGACCGGACTGATCAGAGTGATGTGACTTTTTTACTGTGTGGTTATGGTTTTTATGAACAGTAAATATGTATATATTGTAATATTAATTAGGGTTGACAGTTGACATATTTTAAATAGTTCCTCCTCCCACCGATCTATTTCTAATATAGATGTCCCCTACATTAAGCCAAGTTCCTCGCCTGACAGTCACCAGCTGATGAGTGCAAGTGTGCAATATAGGAAGGTATTGGGCACTTGTAGTCGATGGTGGTCTGGTGGGCGAGGTTCTTCACTTTTTGTACAAATTATGTAAATACATTATATTATCTTGCTTAAGTTATTCTATTTAGGGACGACAGCTGACATATATGGAAATGTTCCGGACTCGTCTGGTTCCCTTTCATATACTGATGTCCCCTATATTAGGTTGTGCCTCGACTGACAATCATCAGGTGATGAGTGCAGGTATGTAATGTAGAAAGGCATTACATATCTGCAGTCGATGGTGTTCTGTTAGTCGAGGTATTTTTACCATTAGTGTAGGTCTAGCTATTTGTCTCTGTAGGATTTAGTATAGGTTAGCGATTTGTCTGTTAGGTGATTAGTTTTAGGGTCTTTAGATTAGTTTGTCTTTATAATATAAGGTATAAGAAATATAAAACCAAGAAAAATTTAAAAAAATATAAATACAAAAAAAATAAATAAGATTAAAATTATTATATATATATATGTACGTTTGCATGAAAGTGTGTCTGTGTGTATGCATGGAAGTGTGTGTGTGTGTGTGTGTGTGTGTGTGTGTGTGTGTTTATGTATGTATATATATATATGTTTGTATATATATGAATGAAAGACTGACTAAGAGGGTGTATGTAGGTGAGGTGGAGGGAGGGAGAGGGAGGGGTAGACCGAGGATGAGGTGGAGGGATGGAGTTGAGAGGTATATGAGGGAGGGGGGGGGTGAGTTGGGGGGAGGGGAGTCAAATGGTGGGTGACAGAGTGACTTGGAGGCGTTTTGTCTGCGGCCACCCTTTGCGGGATTAGGGCGTCGGGCTATACATAGATAGATAGTATATATATGTATATATGTTTAAATGTATATATATATATATATATATATATATATATATATATGGCCTTAATAACCAGGGGCTTCGGCCCCAATGGTTGATAGGCCGGGAAAAAAAAAAAAAAAAAGTATTCTAAAACTTGTTTGCTTCGATTGTAGAGGTGGAAAACTCGATTCACTTTGGTGACTCGAGTTTTTATGAGTCACTCACCGAAGAGAATCGGGTAGTTGAGTCACTCGATTCACCAAATCAGTAGCCTGGCTGCAGCAAGTGAGGCACTGAGTGGAATGCATTAAAAAAACGTTAAAACGCGTTAAGCCATTCTGAGGTGATGTAAATAGTCTTTAAATTATTAGTAGGATAAAGAAAAACATTTAGATTGCTTAATAATTTATTATTTTATTGCTAGAATAAAACAGAAATGAAAAACACAGCGACCTGTTATTTAAAATCCTTTCCAATTCGTGAGTCACCAGTGATTAGGTGAGCCGGGCCTTGGCCGGGCCCCACCGCATCTGTCCGGGGTGGCCTGAATCATGTAATTCGAGTTCTACAAAATCTTGTTCACACTCAATAATCAAGGCTGGAACACGCTGCCTGCAAGTGGTCCTGTGCTGTGGGTGGTGATGTGTGCTCACACTACTGTTCATACCAAGCAGTGGTGTGAACACTGAGCAATACTTATACCGCGACCGGGTATTTCAAACTCGTGAGTGGTGAGCCGGGTCGGGCCCCGCCACATTTGCCCGGAGCGGCCTGAGTCAGTCGAGTTCTAAAGTTATGTCACTCGTGACACTCGTGTCCATAACTCGAGGCTGAAACCCGCAGCCTGCCACGAGCTGAAGGTCTGGTCGATCACTTGGTCGGTGAACGCGCGTGATGGTGTGGTATGAGTGGTGGTGTGTCCTCATACCAGGCAGTGATATGAACAGTGCACATACCACTCTCGAGTCTCAACCGAAATATAATGTTAGAATATAAACTAATACTAAGTGAACGAGTTAATGAAAACAATGACTCAATACACCCGATTCAGCGAAAGGAATCATTCGATTTGAACGATTGACTCGCGAGTCTTACATCACATCGATTGACGAGATGTGAGTGTTATGCGAAAATGCCTAGTCGCATCAATTGAGCGGGGCCTGTATAAATCTGCGGAGAGCTTCCTCCACCCAGATTTTGACGTTCATGGCTTCAGGCCAATAAGAACTCACCCCTGACGTGGCGTGAGGAGGGGATCGGACCAACTCCCTCACTCCCTCCTTATCCCCAATCACCCCCCCCCCCCGCACACCTCCACGCACCTGCATCTTTCCTCCCACCACTACCTGTGTCCCTTCCCACCCACTCTTGCTCCTCCTCCCCCCCTGCTAGCCTTGTTCCCCCCCCCCCCGAAATCCACCTCATCCTTTCCTTCCTTGTCCCTCACTACCCTCCAACCCCCAACAGACCTCCGCGAGAGGTGTCAGGCCGGCAAGATGTTACAGAACACACTGAAGTGCTTTCTTTTCATGCGAGAAGTAGGTTATTTTTCCAACCCCCGTACCTACGGGCCTACTTCCCACAGCCTACTTGATCTCCCCACAGCCTTGTAATCTCCCCACACCTACATACATCTGTTTTCATGGTTGGTGTGGCAGAACACATTGAAATGACCTGTTTCAATAAGAAATATAGGTAATAAAAATCTTAACGTCTCAGATATTTTTTTCGAGGAGAAACTATTATAAACTTTTTCGAACTTTGATGCGCGATTGTACGGTAACCATTAGGCCTGCGGGGTGCAAATTGTGTTGTCAGGTGTGTAAATTCCTCCTTTTAAGCCAGAACACAATCAATATGCCCATTATTGAAAGTCGCCAAAACACCCCTGAATTGCGGCTGGGGGAGGTACCCTGCCTGAAGTAATTGCGGTCTTTAGGGGTTAACACTGTCTCAACACCTAAAATTTTGTGGAAGTAGATCTATTCAACACCCATTAAGTAGTGAAAGTATTGACAATGCTCCACTAAATTTGAACGGTCTTCATGCAAACTAGGGAAGATATTTGATACCCACCAACTACAGGCAAAGAGCGATAACGGCGTCTTGTGCAATCTCCCTCAGACAACAAGCCTCACTTACATCCCTCCCCTTTTCCTCTCATTAAGTCTCTCACACTCTCTGCAACATTTCCCTCATACTATCTTCAAGGTGGGCTATTCCTTCCTCTGATGCGGACATAGGTTTGACTCTTAGTTAATGTCCAGTTTAGTTACTCTTGCTGCCTTCAGACGCTGTTATTTAATTTTGGGGGGATAGCTCTTGCCGTGAAGGGGTATGACTAATGATGGAGATGATAGTGATGATCATGACAGTAATGCTGCTGATGATAGTAAAGTTGATGGTGGTATGATGGTGACAGTAATGGAGGTGATGATGATGGTAATGATAATGGTGATAATTTAATGATGGTGATGGTGATAACAGTAACAATAGCGACGGTTAGGATGATCGTCATGATGGCGATGATAATAATGATGTTGACAAATAATGATCATAATGAGATAGACAGACAGACAGAGAAGGGTGCACAACAGAAATACCCTGGAGGATGGGTTAAAGGATACAAGAAAAGTATGTCAAGGGCAAATATGAAGGCAGAAAAAATATGAAGCCCCCCCCAAAAAATGAAAAAAATAAAATCCTTCGAGTCGATAATGGAGGCGAAAGAGGAGAGAGGAGCAGAAAGGGGAAAAAAAAAACAAGAAAAATAATAAGAGTAAGAGAAGGAAAAATGGTGAATTATTTGGAAACCTGGAAGAGAGGAAAGATGCAGGAAAAGATGTTAAATATAAAGATTTAGAAATAAGTTAATTTTCAGAAGGAGCAATAGGAAAGGAAAAATGAAAGAATAAAGATAATGATAACACGAAATTAAAATATAGGAGATGGAAAAATTAAAAAAAGAAAGGGGAGGGAGGAAAAGTTATCAGTAAAAAACATGATACCCTAGTCTTTACAAACAAATAAATCTCTCTCTCTCTCTCTCTCTCTCTCTCTCTCTCTCTCTCTCTCTCTCTCAATTTTCTTCCTTCTCCATCCACTTCACTGCTCTCTCTCTCTCTCTCTCTCTCTCTCTCTCTCTCTCTCTCTCTCTCTTGATGTCAGGACTCTATCATAATGCAGTGCATAATAGATAAGAACATAAACGTGTAGTCTGTAGGGTGAATAAAAGCCAAGCTACGGGTGGAAAGAAAATGTCGTTTGCAGATTTCTCTGAGGATTGCCAGTTGCAATGTGTCACCAGAAACGCTTCATACACACAGACTTCAGGAAGATTCTAACGAACGTCCAGTACACATGACACAAGCTGTCCTATGGAAGAAAGGAGGAATTAGACAGGCAGAGGGGAGAGAGAGACAGGGGTGAGAGGTTGTCGAGAAAGAGAGCAAGGCAGGCTGAGAGGTAGCAAGCAGGACGCTACTTACATACTTCATTAGTGTGTGATAGACTTTAGTTAATCTTTTCAAGAGAATTAAATTGTAAACAGTCCCATACCAGTCTTTACCTCTCCTGTCATTGCATGACAAAGGGAACTAAGATTATCTACTTACATACCTACTCACGTAAAACTACGGCTCGTCCACGAGTGCAATATACGCATACGTGTTCTATAAAACTTACTACAAGCTCTACGAAGTGTGTACAAAAGATGGTGGCAGCGAACGTACGAACCTCGTCTACGAATCTACAGTGAAGTTCTACGAAAGCATGCGAGGTGGTAACCAAAATTAGCTTCAGTTCTACAGTAAAGTTCTACAAAAGCAGGCAAAACGTTAACCAAACTCAGCTTCAGTACCACAGCTGATTCTACATTATCAAGATAGAAAACAAACAATACAAGTCGAGCAACACGACGCCTTGCTAGTAGTTTAACAAAAAATTGTTACAATCTTCCAAATTCTACGACGAACCAATGAACTAAAACAATCGACGATTGCTAAGGAACAAGCAAACAGAACGAGAGTGACATCATCTATCAACACAGCCCTGAGTCTCCTAGAGTGACATCATCTATCAACACAGCCCTGAGTCTCCTAGAGTGACATCATCTATCAACACAGCCCTGAGTCTCCTAGAGTGACATCATCTATCAACACAGCCCTGAGTCTCCTAGAGTGACATCATCTATCAACACAGCCCTGAGTCTCCTAGAGTGACATCATCTATCAACACAGCCCTGAGTCTCCTAGAGTGACATCATCTACCTTTTAAGCGGGTGATTATACTTTTTACTTATCTTTTCCCAGAGTTAAAATTAGGTACAAGCACCTTCTTTACTTATTTATATATATATACATATGCTGTACATACTTAATACCTTTCATTTATCAATATTCATTTATTCACCTAGACAGTTAACACTTACATAAAATAAGTGTTTCATAACACCATTCCTTAGCAAAATGAGTTTATTTTAGTTGAGTGATATGACGGGAATATTTTCAACAGCACCAGTTTTAGTGCCAGATGAAACACAGTTAGCATCGGATGCTGATTCACAATTAGGAGAACAACAGGAAAATAAACCAATCACACAGAATTCTCCACAAAGTAAAGATAAAGAAACAAATACTTAATATTTTGATGATGATCATTATCATTGGGAACCTCCCTCTGATGTAGAAAGTGTAGACCTTATCTCTGTCATACATATTTATGGAAACCTACTCAAGAGAGTTCATAGGTCAGGAAAAACATATTCCACTAATCCTTCACATAACAACAAAGAACTGCAAGTGAACTTAACAAAACAACCAACCAAAATAGCTAACGAAGACAATAACACAACTCAAACATCCCCACCTCATGTTTACGTTTAACACGAGGATAAAACAACCCAAAATTCTCAGGCACAGAAAAAGATCACATCGATGTAATGTCCCTCATAAACCAGTGTGAACACCTCTTTATTAAGAGACATGTAAAAGATGAAAATTTTCCAAATGGATTAACCAGGAAAGATGTCCAGCAGGTGACTTACTTAGATCAGATAAACTCCTACGAGCTAAGACATGTGAGGCGTTTAAGACAGAATTTCTGAAGAAATTCTCTGGAGGTATAAACTTTTTGCCAGGTATACTTCCAGAATTACATGAGATTGTGGATCTTATGAGAGAACACACAACTAATCCTTTCTATCTATCTATCTATCTATTGCCAGATGCCTCAATCCTGTTTGGGGTGGCCACAAACAAATTGCCTCCAAGTCGCCCTGTCCCCCGCCATTTCACTGCCTTGCTCCCAACTCAAACCCCCCTCTCGCATATACCTCTCCACCACATCCCTCCATCTCATCCTCGGCCTCCCCCTCCCTCTTCCCCCCTCCACCTCACTCACACTCTCTTCGTCAGTCTTTCACCCTCCATCCTCTCCACATGGCCAAACCACCTCAGTGTGTTCCTCATAAAGCTTCCTATCACATCCACATCCACACCACAACGCTCCTTTATATCCTCATTCGTCAGCCTGTCTCTCCATGTGACTCCACAGGCTCCTCTTAAATAACTCATTTCCACTGCTCTCACTCTTGACTTGTGTCCTTCCAACAACGTCCAAGCTTCACTTCCATACGTTAGAGTTGGTATCACAATACTGTCATGTAGTAACTGTTTCACTTCCATGCTCACTTCCCTGTTTCTTATCACTGCTTTCAAAGAACCAGCAACCTTTCTTCCCTGCTGAACCCTTTCAAGCACTTCACCCTCCAAACCTCCATCCTTACTCATCACACTACCCAAGCACTTAAACGTACTTACATTTTCCAATTCCTCACCATCCAACCTCGCTGTACATTCACTGACTTCACCTCTCTCAAAGACCATCACTTTACTCTTCCCTACATCACCTTTAGATTCCGTTTCTTACACACTCTCCCAAACTCATCCACCAAGCCCTACAGCTCCCCTTTGTCTTCACTCAACAACACAGTATCATCTGCAAACAACAGTACAGGGAGTTTCCAAACACTGTCCTCTCTCACCAGGGCCACTCCAACATCCACTACCCTACCTTGTACCTCTTTTATTACCCCATCCATGTACAGATTGAACAACCATGGAGACATGACACATCCCTGTTTCAACCCAACTTTGAAAGAGAAAAATTCACTTAGTTCACCATCCACACGCACTGCAGCCTTCGCACCATCGTACATACTCTTCCCAGCATTCAACAACTTCCCATCTACTCCATATATTCTTAACACTTTCCACAATCCTTGTCTATCCACCCTGTCATATGCTTTCTCCAAATCCATGAAAGCCGCTTACAACTTCTTTCCCTTCTCTAGAAACTTTTCCACTAAAGATCTAAGAATGAATATCTGATCTGCACAACCTCTTCCCTTCCTAAAGCCTCCCTGTTCTTCTCCAACTAATTTCTCTGTTCTTTCTCTAACTCTGCCAATAAGTATCCTGCCATACACGTTTCCTATTATACTAAGAAGACAAATGCCCCTATGATTACCACACACTTCTTTTTCCTCTTTTCCTTTGTTCAAGGGAATAATTATACCTGACTTCCAATCCTCCGGGACTCTACCTTCCTCCCAGGATAATCTGCACATCTTCCACATCCATTCTAAAACTATCTCTCCCCCATGCTTCAGCATTTCACCACACACTCCATCAATTCATGGGGCTTTCCCCGATTTAACTTTCTTCATTGCTTCCACAACTTCTATCCTACTGATTTCTTCCTGTCTTCTCACCTCCCTCCTTCTCTCAGCCATTCCCCAGCCACTTATACTCGCATTACTTCCATCTCCTATGTTCAACAATTCCTTAAAGTGTTCTCTCCATCTGCTCACTTTTTCTCCCTTCTCCACTAGTAATCTACCATTTTTATCTTTCACTCCCCTGCTAACTAATCCTTTCCTTTGGTGAAATAACAGCAGATGTTTCCACAATTAAGGAAACATTGTTAGCTACCGTAGAGAATTCAGATTGGGTAACATCTGAAGGGAAAATGACACCATTGTAGACATCCTTGGTTATGTAGCTACACTGTGTAAATTACCGGATAGGATTCTGAAGATAGCAAAGATGGTACCTTACACCCTAGGAATGTGCTTGCTAGATTTCATGAACAAGGTAGAGATGCATTGTAGCAAAGCAGGGGTGACTGAAGCACAGTCAAATACTACCAAAATGAGAATGACAGACACAGTATCAGCCGTGAAAACAGTTACCCCAAACAAAGAAAAAATCGGTCGCGACCCGAAAACAGACAGAACAAACAGTCACAAACTTCGAGGCAGTGATCACAGACACCAGGCCACAGACAGTCACAAAAGTTTGCGTGCAGTCTAAGCAGAAACCGTGCCACGGAAAAACCTAAATATGGGATGTCATCTTGAGGATCACATTCGGGAGATAGGTCCACTCTATTGTGCAAATCCTGAACACACAAAGAATGAATGCTTTATCAAAACAAAAGATGATAGACAAAAGGCACAAGGGTGTGACCCATACTGCAGACATCACAAGTCCCGTGATCGCTGGAGCTCAAATTGTAAGACAGTTGAAAAACTGATTTCCCTTCTTAAGTCGGGGGAAGGGCAAACCATGACAAAAAACGACCATCATAATGAAGGCCAAGTCTAAAATTCACATAGGAGGCATGTTGGGAAGTGCGTGTATCTTAATACCAACTGTATGTAAAGATCAAAACGTTTCATTATTCTTGGATACAGGCTCTTCAGTGAATTTAATAACACTAGAAGAATTATATAGAAATTTTAGAAATAAGAGGAAAGTAACTTTCCTAGAAGAATCTGATTTAGACTTATATGCCAAAGTACAGTAATACTCATGATGCGGTCATGATGCGGTCAGACATCAGTTTTACAGAGACTACAAGACCAATTTCTGCATTTTTCTATATTGTTGAAAACTTAGCAATAAGAGCTAATATGTTGCTAGGTTTAAGAATAATGAGAACAGAGAAAATAATTCTCCACAAATAAATGGCATAGACTTTAATAATGAATTCATGGAGAAATTATCATCAGATTTCTCACCCATCAGTAGTAGAGAACCAAAAGGAATTGGAAATATTAAACATCTAAACAGAAATACGCAAGCAGACGAGGGTACAGATGCACTCACACCACTCCCCACAGTCTCCCGGACTAGAGACTGAGGTAACAGTACTGGCTCATCAGTTTTTCCTGCCCATCTCACCAACGATGTAGTTATTCCACCTAACTCATACATGAATGTTACCATAACGAGCAAATTGAAGAATAGTACTGTTTTTGTCTTAGAGGAATTATGTAAAGTGAAAGGAGTGTCAGTAGAAAACGCATTATGTCAGGTGGATAACGATGGGCAAACTCAGATGTTTCTAAATAATCACATGAATGGAGAAGTACAGATGGAAAAGGGGACTTGTCTAATCAGTATAGAGAAATGCCGTGCCCCTATAATGGAAATAATTACAGATGGAACGACAAGTAAGATAAAATCTTCGGACAGAGAAAGCATAAAAGAAAATTTGGTTCACTCAGGACAATTTAATGAAGAAACTGATCTCTTAGATTTATTACAAAAACATCAACAAACGGTAACGTTACCTGGAGAACAATTAAAGTGTACTAACCTGATTAATCACAAGATTAACGTGCACCCAGACACACAACCTATTTTTGTACCTGCTTATAGAGTTCCGCAATCACAACGTACCTTTGCAAACCAGTATGTAAATGAAATGCTAAAACTGGGTATTACAGAGCCATCAGTCTCCCCGTGGAATGCCCCATTATTATTTGTGCCCAAACGAAATGGAGTGCATGCGTTAAATAGATTATCATAAACTAAGTAAACTAAATAATCACACAATCCTAGACCGGTTTCCCATGCCATTGCTAAGTGACGTCTTCCAAAATATTGGGCCAGAAAATAATGTATTTTCCACAGTCGATTTCCTTAATGGCTATTATCAAATAACATTTGATGAGGAGTCACGTAAATACATTGCCTTCTCCACAAATACAGGGCATTACCAATACAAATGAATGCCAGTGGGATTAAGGACAGTGCCAGGAGCATTTCAAAGACTCATGAATTATGTATTGTCTGGAATCCTAGGAAAAGGAATATGTGTATTTCTTGACATCATTATTGCAACTAAAAACATAGATGAACATCTCCAGAAATTAGACCAACTCCTACAAAAGCTTGCTGATGCTGGTTTAAAAATTAAGCAGTCTAAATGCAAACTTTGCTTTAAGGAAATAAAATTCTTAGGCCACAAACTAAATGCAGAAGTAATCCATACGTCTGAGGACAAAATACAAGCAGTAAGGGATTTCCCTGACCCACAAATATAGAGGAAGTAAGACATTTTTTTAGGTGTGGCGAGATATTAATGATCTTTTATCCAACAATTCTCTCATTTAGCTTTTCCTCTTTTACAACTACTCAAAAAGATGGTATATTCCAGTAGGGAGAGGAACAAAAACTAGCATTTAATGAGTTAAAAGATAAACTTACAGATGCACCATGCTTGGCTCATCATGATTTCACAAAACCATTTATAATTTGCACAGATGCATCTATTAAAGGATTAGGGGCTGTACTGATGCAAGAAGATAAGCGAGGAAAAAATCAACCAATTGCATTTCCCAGCAGACAAATAAAAGGTGCAGACAAAAATTTGTGCACTACAGACTTCGAAGTACTTGCAGTGGTCTTTGCATTACAAAAGTTTCAAGATATGGCATATGGTTACGAAATTCACTTATTCACCGACCATAAACCGCTCATGGGTATGGTCGAAGAAAAACTCCTCTCTGGGAGGAGAGCAAGATGGAAATGTACAGTTGAAAACTACGATATACATATTCACTACATACAAGGCAAAATAAACTTAGTTGCTGATGCGCTATCTAGGAACCCGACGACAATTCATGTCGCGGAATTAGATCTCAAGGAAAACATCCCAAACCATGATGAAATCTCGAATGCACAGAGACTTCATCCAACGTGGTCTAAAGTTATATACAAGTTGGAAAGTGGCGAGGACATACAATTACCAAAGCTACATACACCACTCGAACAGTTCACAATAATCAATAATGCCTTATACAGGATCAACCCAGGACAAACGAAACACCGATGAAATAATAAATAATTAGTGGTACCTAATGATATGATACCTTAAGTATTAAGAACGATACACGATAGTCCACATGCAGGACATCCTGGAAAAGATAGGACATTTAAACAAGCTCAGCTGTTATACTACTGGCCATCATTATGAAAAGATTCATATAGTCATATAGACAGATGCAAGTCATGTGCAAAACACAAAGGCTACACGTTAACACCTGCACCCATAGGCAAATACCCTGTACCACATCAACCGTGGGATGTTGTCGCGGTTGACTTACTCAATTTACCATTATCATACAGTAACAACCAATACCTATTCTTTGCAGCAGATCATTTCTCACGATATGTGATTTTAGCCCCAATTAAGGATAAGACAGAAAAAACAGTGGCAAAAATACTCATAGATGATATTATATGTAGCTCACGACCCCAAAGGTACTAATAAGCGATAATGGAGATGAATTTAATTCTGAAATCTTGCACGAAATATGTAAACAATACACTATCAAAAAGGTTAACGTTTTATCTCATCACCTAGCATCCAATGGGTTAGTAGAGAGAGAAAACGAAAAAGTATTGGATGTGCTACGACACATTCTCAGTGAAAATAATGCAAGCTGGGATGATTGGATTCCCAGAGTAGAAGCCTCCATTAATGGATCTATAAATAAGTTTATAGGAGACACACCACATTTCACTAACTACAGGACAGATAAAAAATTACATTACGAATTCTCGAAGGTGAAATTCTGCCTATATACAACTATGATGATTATCCTAAACTCCTTTTGCGTGAATTCCAGGATATACACGAGAAGGTAAAAAAACAATATTATTATCGATGTCGAAGGAAGAAATGACAGTCATTCAATAAAAAGGCAAAAGAATCAACTGTCAACGTAGGAGACATTGTCTGTAATATCATTCATACTTGAGACAATAAACTATCACTGAAATTTGAAGGCCCCTACTGAGTAATAATAAAAGACAACAAACAAGGTAGTAATTAGGTCACTGTCAGGTGGCGAAGAAAAAACAAACTCATGTTGATCATTTAAAACTGGCCCCAAGGGAACTAGCCAGCAATTATACAATCTCGGACACCACCGAAAAAACGAACAATACTTATGAAACCAATCAAGAGGACAAAAATACTTACAAAAATAAATTAAGATCGCATAACAAACAAACAAACATAGATGCAACTGTTGGTACAAATGTACAATACAGCATCTACATAATCTAGGTATCGATGTATACTCCTTCTATAAGTGAAACAACAAGCAAGTTATTGTTCTCTATGAGCCAGCTGTAATGCACATCATCACTATCATCGACCACAGCATGACTGGATTAGCTAATTAATATATATATATATATATATATATATATATATATATATATATATATATATATATATATATATATATATATATATATATATTGTTACGGAACAGAGAGAGAAGTGAGAATACTAAAATTACTACTGTCCCGCAAAGTTCCAGGTTCAAAACAAAAGACTGAGGTAAAATTACAAGTTAAAGTTTAATGCTCAAACTAACAACTAAACATTCAGGACTCATAAGGATAATGTAATGGCAAAAACACGTTAAAATATATGGTTAACTGCAATAGCCTCTATTAACACGAAATTAGCAAGAGTAAATTTATCTAAGTCAGCCCTGATAAAATGAGAAAACCAGATAATGCTCAGTTAATACAAGATATATTATTACAGATACAAAATATTATTAATAATGGCTGACATCAAAATCTCCACATGAATCACAAAAACCTTACCAGGCCTGGGAATTAACACCTTAGGCCATACAGTACAAGAAAAATGGTAACAACACTTATACTCAAATTATACAGCAGCTAGATGGTTGGAGACTTCCTGAGCACTCACAAAGATAATACACTATACAGGGGAGGACAGAGATGTGAACCAAATGAGGAGTAGATCTAAGTGGCAATTAATGCAGAGACTGAGCTCATTATATAGGGGCTGGCAGAGCTTGATTCAACTTGCAAGAAGGACGCGCAAATGAGGGCACAGAGGACGAAGAGTTGACACTCCTGCTCTGAACAACAGAAAGAACGACTTACTCTACTATAAGGGGGAGAAGGGGGGAGTGAGGTAGAACACGCAAGCCTGGTCACCATGGAAGCCACGAGGCGAATCGTGATCAAACATGCAGCATACTGTACGTTAGAATTATACAAAGGATGATGAAATTATGGGTTATGTAACACCTCCCTCCAAAGAAAAAGAAATTTACAAAGGAAATTTCTTATTACTCTAAAACAATCTGTCTAAAGTCTAGATAAGCAATCTGCAATAACATTTTCTTTCCCCTTGACATGTTGTATGTCTAATGAATACTCCTGAAGAAGTAGACTCCATCTTGTCAATCTCTGATTTTTATCTTTAAACTTACTAAGGAATTTCAGTTGGTTATGATCGGTATAAATGACTATGGGGTCAAAACCAGAACACAGATAAAATGAAAAATGCTGTAAACCCAAAATCAAGGCCAAAAGCTTTTTCTCAATAGTTGAGTAGTTCTTTTGAGGTGGAGTGAACTTCTTACTGTAATAAGATACAGGGTGTTCAATACCCTGATCATCCTCTTGCAGCAAAACAGCCCCAGCTCCTGTATCACTTGCGTCAACAGCCATCTTAAAAGGCTTAGAAAAATTTGGAGAAGCGAGCACTGGCTGACTTAATAGGATAGCTTTAAGTTTACCGAAAGAGGATTCACAGTTATCGGTCCAGACAAATTTAACTCCCTTTTTCAGTAGGTCTGTAAGTGGTGATACAAGAATTGAAAAGTTAGGAACAAATCTTCTGTAATAACCTACCATTCCCAAAAATCTTTGTAGCTCTTTCCTACTTTTAGGTCTGGGAAGATCACTTATAACCTGAACCTTAGCTCCTGGTGGTGCAGCGTGTCCACCACCAATCACGTACCCAAGGTACTGAACTTTAGCTTGACCAAACTCACACTTTGATAAATTAGCTACAAGATTAGCCTGAACCAAACACTCAAGAAATTTACTGACATGGCATAGGTGATCTTTCCAGTTGTCACTGAAGATTAATGCATCATCAGTATAAACAACACACCCTGCCAAACCCTCTGTTACAACATTCATGAGCTTCTGAAAAGTGGCTGGTGCATTCTTCATACCATATGGCATTACAGAACATGCAAAAGTCTTTCCTAGTGTTACAAAACATAAGATCTCCCTAGCACATTCAGTCATAGGTACTTGCCAGTATCCCTTTAACAAATCAAACTTACTTATGTACCTAGCCTTTCCAATTTGTCTATGCAATCTTCCACACGAGGGAGAGGGTAAGTGTCTGCTTTGGTTATCTGATTAACACGTCTGTAGTCGATGCAAAGCCGCTGTGACCCACCTGGCTTAAGGACTAGAGTGACAGGAGAACTCCACTCGCTCTGACAGGGCTCAATCATCTTGTGGTCCAACAGGTAGCCAAGCTCCTTCTGGATGAGAGGAACTTTCACTCGGTTCACACGATAAGGAGGCAGTTTAATTGGCTTTGCGTCTCCAACATTGACATCATGCATCAACACAGAGGTTCTTCCTGGAGTGGCACGGAACACTTGCGGGTACTCCTGCAGTAATGCCGAAAACTTCTGCCTTTCCTCGGGAGCCAGATGAGAAAGCTTAGTCTGGAGATCATTCATGATCAGGATTCTTCCCCAAACTATCACTCAGGCTCATACTGCATGGGAGAGCTTCACTTGCAGACTCGGGTGGAACAGCTACAGTGCATACCGGGTTATTTTTGTCTCGCCTGTAATATAACTTTACCATGTTGATGTGACAAAGTTGCTTGTTCATTCTACGATCTGGTGTGGCAATGACATAGTTGACATCACTGAGTTTCTTCTCCACGAAATAAGGACCACTAAACTTGGCTTGAAGAGGTTGCCCATGCACTGGTAGCAGAATCAAAACCTGATCTCCTGGCTGAAAGTAGCGTAACCTGGACTTCTTATCATACCAAGTCTTTATCTTCTGAGCAGCTCCTAAATTCTCTCTCGCCAGCTGTAAAGCAGTGGACAGCCGTTCTTTGAACTTCATCACATACTCCAGCAGGTTGACGTCATCTTCCTCTGACAGCCAGCATTCCTTGAGTAGCTTAAGGGGTCCTCTTACTTCATGGCCAAACAGTAGTTCAAAGGGTGAGAAGCCCAGTGATTCATTTGGAGATTCTCTTGCGGCAAATACAACGAATGGAAGACCTTTATCCCAGTCTTTCTGATGTTCCAAACAGTATTTCCTGAGCATCGATTTGAGTGTTTGATGATATCTCTCCAACGCTCCTTGGGTCTGGGGATGGTAAGCTGAAGATGTGATCTGGGTGATGCCCAACTCTTTCAGAGACTGCTTGAAAACATTTGACATGAAATTACTTCCCCGGTCTGACTGTACCTCCTTGGGCAGACCAAACTTGGTGAAGAACCCCAACATTTCCTTAACCACGTTCTTTGCTGAGATATTTCTAAGTGGAATGGCTTCAGGATAACGAGTAGCCATGTCAATCATGGTCAACACATAAGAAAATCCTGAAGAAGTCTTAGGAAGAGGGCCCGCAATATCCACCAACACACGGGTGAATGGCGCCTCAAAAGGAACAATGGGAACTAGAGGTGCAACCTTTTCTGTCTGATTACACTTCCCCACAACTTGACAGGTGTGACATGACTTACAATACCAGGAAACATCTCTGAAGATACCTGGCCAGTAGAAGTGTTTCAAAATGCGTGCCACAGTCTTCCTCACTCCAAGGTGTCCTGCCAAACTGGAATCATGAGCCACTCTAATGATATCCTGCCTACAAACACGAGGGATGACAACTTGATGTACAACCTCCCATTCACAGTCGGCTGATGCTGTTGGGGGTCTCCACTTTCTCATAAGTACTCCTGACTTTATATAATAACAAGTAGAAGCACCAGGTGACTCTTCCTCACTGCAAGCAGAGTTAGCTAGACCTTTCAACTCAGGGTCAGCAACCTGCAACTCAACCAACTCTTGACGAAACAAATTATCAACACTACGGGGTACTGCCTCATCTGGTGAGTGGTCCAAATTAGCAAGAAAAGTGTCAGCTAGGATAACATCATCATCATCATTATCCTCTAAGTCACCAGTAACTTTAGACTTAGCCCTAGTGACAGCACATGCAGAGAACACCTCAGGGATACCACAATCATGAGTCGCAGTCACTGGTTCACTAGACAACTGAGGAGCTGGACACACTTGACTTCCACCAATATCATTTCCAAGTAAGAAAGTTACACCTGACATTGGGAGTGTCTCAACCAACCCAACCATAACGGAACCATTAACAAAACCAGACTCTAAATTCACTCTGCACAGAGGGACAGAGAAGTAATTATTCCCTACACCTTGTAAGATTACAGTTTCATCAGAGGAATTAACATTAGAGCCTAGAACACTGGTCAGCATAAGGGATTGGCAAGCACCTTTATCACGATATATTTTAACTGATTTCCTGTCATTATTGTCCAGAGGACTGACAAAACCATCAGATAGGAAATTAGCACATGAACTCTTGAGAGTGTCACCCACGTTACTGCTCAAAAGAGGAGCTTCATCATGAGATTTTAATTTACCCCTCAAAGCAGGTTCACTCGGTTAAATCATTCTGGGAACTCTCAAGGGTGGACACTAGACCAATTGACTGAATATTTAAAGACTCCTTTTTGTTCACATCACGCTGTCTCCTGAAACATTTCTCCGTAGTATGACCAAGCTTACTACAATGTGTACATTTACTTTTCTGAAATCTAGAGGTGGAGCTGGTATTTACTTCCTGAGAAACATCATCTTTATTCTCTTTCCTGTTACCTGTACTCTGAGTAGAGGCAACGTACTTACTCTCAGCTTTCCTTTTTTCTTTAGAATATCTCTTGTGAGTGAGAACATATTCATCAGCTAAAACTGCAGCATCAGACAAATTATCTATTCTTTTCTCATCAAGATACAGGTTTACATCTTTATTAATACACCTTTTGAAGTCCTCCAGCAAAATCATCTGCTTAAATTTATCAAAATCAGAATTTACATTCTTAGAATTTAACCACTGCTCTAACAGATCTTCTTTGATTTTTGCATATTCAACATGGGATTGCTTATCTTGCTTATAAGTTGTCCTAATTTTTACTCTATACAGTGGTTCCCAACCTTTTTCTGATTGAGTACCACCTGGAGGTCCCATACAGTCGCCTCGTACCACCTGATTCCAGAAAAACTCAAATCGATAAGATATCAGTTTATTCGCAAGTAGAACACACAAATAAACTAAAAACAAAGTACACAATTTAATGCGAGGGCTGCATCTGTTTCTTCTCCACAAGCTTGTTGGTGCGGGGCATAACTTTGCTCACAGCACATCAGAAATCATGCCCGGGCGCAGCAAGACTGTTCCGGCTCTTTGATTTAATGGTCATCATGGCTAACCCCTGCTCGCACTCCCACGTAGAGGAGAAAATCAGTAGCTGGGGAACAGCGTGACGAGCTAGTGTGAGGTACGAGGAGGCCATGCTTACCCAGAGGTCCATAGGAGAGCATTCCTTGTGCTTCATCTTTGCTGTCTCATCAGCCTGGATATCTATGAGCCCCTCTTGTTCCCCGGTCCCGACAGGCAGATCGGCTGGATCAACGGAGAACGTATGGGCGATGTAGGCACAACGTGTCACGTCCGGGAAGTAATACATCAACTCAGTCTTGAGCAGTGAGAGGTGATGGACGATTTCTTGGGAAAATTGATCATTGGGCTCGCTTTTAAGGGTAGTCAGGAGTTCGAACAATCCGTAGCATTTCCTTTCCACGTTCTTGATCCAGAGGTCCAACTTCCAGACAAATGCTCCTAGCTTCAAGATGAAATCTGAGACAGAGCAGTTGGGCCCTTGGAATGACAGGTTTAAGTGGTTGAGGGCCCCAAAAATGTCTGAAAGGTAGGCCAACCTTGAGATAAACTTTTCGTCCTCTAGATCTTTGTGAAAATCGTGTTTTTTCTCCATGAAGAATACGAGGAGTTCATCCCTCAGTTCAAAGAGACGTCTCATTGTATTCCCCGAGGAGAGCCAGCGAACCTCAGTGTGGTAGAGAAGACAGATGTGGTCGGAGCCGAAATCTTCACAGAGCAGTTTGAACAGCCGAGTATTCAGGGCGGATGTTTTGACAAAATTCACGATTTTCATAACTCGGTTCAAGCTTGATAACAACTTCGGAGGGAGCACCTTAGTGCAAAGGGCGAATCTGTGTATGAAACAATGGACTGTGGTGGCGTTTGGTGACACAGCTTTCACATGGGCCTGAATCCCTGACTTTCGACCGAGCATAGGCGGAGCCCCATCTGTCGTGCATCCGACTAACTTTCCCCAATCCAGTTCATTCTGCTTGAAGAAATTGTCCAAAACGTTGAAAATATCCTTTCCTTTTGTTGTACTGGACAGTTCTTGGCTCAGCAGTAGCTCAGTTTTCACAGTATTATTCTGACTTCTTCATGGCTGACATTAAAATTTCTTCAGCTGATGTATTTTCTGCTGTCACAGGCCTCAATACTAATAAGGCATATGGGCCTGATGGAGTCCCTCCTGTTGTTCTCAAGAACTGTGCTTCTGTCCTTACACCCTGCCTTGGCAAACTCTTTCGCCTTTGTCTGTCAAATGTACCTTTCCTTCTTGCTGGAAGTTTGCTCTCATTCAGCCAGTTCCAAAGAAGGGTGACCATTCCCAACCCTCTAACTATCGTCCAATTGCTTTAACATCCTGTATCTCAAAAGTTTTCGAGTCTGTTCGTAATGGAAAAATTTTAAAGCATCTTTCCTATCACAACCTTCTTTCTGATCGTCAGTATGGGTTCCGTCAGGGACGCTCCACCGGCGATCTTCTCACCTACTTTTCAGACTCCTGGTCATCCTCCTTTCGGGACTTTGGCGAAAGCTTTGCCATTGCACTTGACATCTCTAAGGCTTTCTATCGAGTCTGGCATAAATCTTTAATTTCCTAACTGCCCTCTTACGGTTTCTATCCTTCTATCTGTGCCTTCATCTCTAGCTTCCTTTCTGGTCGTTCTATAGCCGCTGTTGTAGACGGCCATCGTTCTTCTCCTAGATCTATTAACAGTGGTCCTCCTCGGGGCTCTCTCCTATCACCAACTCTCTTCCTTTTATTCATCAATGACCTTCTAAGCTGTACATCTAACCCTATCCACTCATACGCTGATGACTCCACCCTTCACTTTACCATTCGATTCCCGCAACGTCCATCTCAGCAGTTACTTCAACAAACAAGGGATGAGGCTATGGCACACCTAATGTCTGACTTGGCTCATATCTCTAACTGGGGTAAAAATAATCTTGTTGTTTTTAATGCATCAAAGACTCAGTTTTTGCACCTATCAACCCGACAAAATCTTCCACAGGTATACCCACTGATGTTTGATAATATTCAGCTTAATCCTGCATCATCCTTGAACATGCTCGGGGTTTCATTCACTCGGTACTTGTCTTTGAAAGATCATATTGCATCTCTTGTAAAATCTGCTTCCAAGAGATTGGGTGTGCTAAGCCGACTCCGTTCCTTCTTTACCCCTGCACAATTGTTGACTCTATACAGGGTTTTATCCAACCCTGTGTAGAGTACAACTCTCATGTATGGTGAGGCTCCCCACATACAGCTCTTCTCAATAGGGTGGAGTCAAAGGCTTTTCACCTCATTAACTCTCCTCCTCTTACTGACTCCTTTCAACCTTTGTCTCTTCGCTGCACTGTTGCATCTTTATCTCTTTTCTATCGCTACTTCAGTGGTCACTGCTCCTATGAATTGTCTGCATGCATTCCTCCACCCCTACGACGGGCGCGTAGCACCCGTCTAGCAGCAAACTCTCATCCCTTTTCTGTCCAGCTCTCTAATGCAAGAGTTAACCGTTACTCTCAGTCCTTCATTTATGCAACAGGTCAGCTCTGGAACTGTCTCCCTCTGTCTGTATTTCCTACTTCCTATGATCTCCAGTTTTTCAAACGCAGTGTGTCCAGGCATCTGAAAATGATCGGATCTTGAATTTGGCTCTCTCTTATATTTTGTTCTTCTCTTGGAAGGAATAGTTTTGTAGGCTCGTTGGCTTTGGTTCCTTCTTCCTCACATAAAAAAAAAAAAAGTAGTTGACAGCAGTTGGCGACGTCTGTTAATTCATCAAGTTGAATGGGAAACCCAAACTTTGAGGCTCTCACTCCCGCAATCACTTGGTCAGCAATGTCGCTTGACATTTCCTCGATACGGCGCTGTACAGTGTTGTTCGAGAGGGAAACACTCTCCAACTTTGCCACCGCCTCCTCTCCAATCACGTGTTTGACCAAGATCTTTGTCGCTGGCATGACGAGAGACTCTGCAATGGTATGCGCCTTCATGTTTTTGGCACCAGAAGAGCGACTTCATAGGATGCTTTGACAATCCCTGCCCCTTTCTGGTACGTCTGGCCAGTCTTGTCCAGGCGCTGCCACTTCACGTTCTCGCCAAGTCGCTGGAAGTAGGTCTGATCTCGGTCCTTCTTGTCCGCGTGGTTTGTCTCAAGATGATGTTTGAGCAGGCTGGGTTTCATGGACTCATTGGAAAGAGTCTTCATGCTGACCACACACTGCGGAAGAGAATCTCCTCCACGTTCGATTGCTATGAAACCATACTTTATGTATGTCGGGTCATACTTTCGCTTCGACATGTTACCAAATCCTGTGGAAAAGAAAAAAAAATATGAAAAATTATTAATCAAGAAATAAATAAATATAGCAATAGAAAAAATAAAGATACAATATAACAACAAATGAAGGAAAATACAGACGAGGGCTTCTTGGTTACTTACTTTACTAAGTGATAAGACACATACACGTTCACGGTATGGAGGCAGCGGGATAACCGCCAGCGCCAGACGCCAGTGGACCATTATGTGACGTTATAATAGTTCCCAAGTGCCGACAACTAAAAATCGCACATGACCCCGAAAGTGCTCGCGTAACACCTGGAAGGCCCTTGCGTACCACAGGTTGGGAACCACTGTTATAGGTATTGTACAGTATATATCTGATTTGGTGGTTTAGGAATCTTTGTTTTACATTTCTAATTCATAACGAATCATTTGTATTAATATCTGAGTCCATGCATTAACCATAACTATAAAATTGTGTTATTTTTGGGGCTTTGGGTTTGACATTCAAAATCAGAGGGGCCCCGCTCCTACTCCTTGCATTGGGCCCCGCACCTGCTTGTGCCGGCCCTGCCTGTCTTTCTCTCATCTGTATTCTATCGTCTCTTTCTCTGTCTCTGTCGGTCGATCGACTTATTCATTTTTATGCCCGCGGTCGTGAAGCTAGAGTGGGGATGTTTTGTGTATGTGTGTGTGTGTGTGTGTGTATGGGGGGGGGTGGATGTGGTTAAGAAAAGAGCTCAAACACTTTTGATCTTATTTTTAAGCAAACTTTTTGGAAGCATTTAGGATCAGCTAAGAATTATAACTATTATATTCCTTTTTAGAATAACAGGTCGAAGGCTAAAGGCACAGGACAAGGTAAACTTAGAGTCGTTATATTTATACCAAACTCTGTGGAAGGGGTGAAGATAGAGCAAGAATAAAGCGATTTTACTTTGACATCAATTAGTCAAAGATCAAGGTCACAGGGCAAGGTCAGCTCAAATCGTTATCATCTGAGTTGAACTGAAGTTGTTGTAAGGGTTGAGGGTCAGGCAAAGGTGAAGTAATTTGACATTGCAAATAATCTGTCCAAGGGCAAGGTCACAGGGCACGATCACGTGTTCATCCCTTAGACCAGCTGGTGGGCAAGGATTTGTATTCACTGAGGACTCTTTCCTCTTATTATTTACATGTTTCTCTCTTCCCTTCCTCCCCTCTCCCTTCCTTTTGTCCATGTTCTTTCCCTTTACCTTTTCTCTTATGCACTTCCTTCTGTTCTATCCTGTTCTCTTTCTCTCCTGCATTCTCTCTCCTCCCTGTACGTGTCTTTTCGTTATGCCTCCCCTTCTCTCCCTTCTTGCTGTCCTGTCCATTTATCTCCCGGCCCTGCTCCCAAAGGATTACTCTCCCTCTCTCTTTATATATCTCTTTCCCTACAGATTTACCATTCCACCCACCTTCCTCTCTACTGACCAGCCCTCTTCTATCCTCACACCTATATCTCTTTCTTCCTGAATATATATATATATATATATATATA
>NC_136981.1:15787911-15805411 GCF_032717465.1 Coenobita brevimanus
AATCTTTTCCCTATCCCTTAACTGTTATCTTTACTTTTTCACAGATCTCAACACTTATCTCTTCTCTTTCCCCTATCCCTTCACTGTTACCTGCTCTTTTTCCCCTCTCCCTTCACTGTTTTCTCTACTTCTTTTTATTATTATCCCTTAACTATCTTCCCTATCAGCCTTATCTCCGACATTCTTTATGCTTTTTTTCCCCAAACTTCTGTTACTCCACGTACGTCTCAGGTCATCAGTTTCTTTACACATCCACAAAACCAATGTAAAAATGTTGAAATTATTTCTAAATTCTTTTTGGTACCTCACTCTCTCTCAGTTCCTCACTTATACTGATTTTTTTTATCTCTTCATTTTCTTCCATTAACTCCATCTCTTTATTTGGGATTCAGTACACAGCAATATATATATATTGTCTTTTTAACTTCCTCGAGACAGTGTCAAAATTAAAACTTATCCTCAAACCATCTCCACCTTTCTTACTATCCATCAACTTTTTCCTTTTCACTCACCCCCATTACTTTACAATTCTTCTCTTTCACCCGAGCACATTAGATCAACATTTCTCACTAACTATCCACGAAACATGCTAATTATTACAGAGATCTTCACACCATTCCCACCCTTCTTCCTTCTATCCCGCACCCTTTCTTCCCTTTCAATGGTATTCCTGTTGTTTCCATTTCTCTCTCCCGTTTACTACTAACGCCATCTCTCTCTCTCTCTCTCTCTCTCTCTCTCTCTCTCTCTCTCCAGCCACGATTAATAAAAATTTCTAATGCTCTCACCTGAAGCCAGTTAAACACTATATACATTCCTCTCACACTCTTCCCACCCACTTTCTAACTAGAATCTATCTGTTTTCATCTGACGGAACCGGGCCACTCTCACAGCTTGAAAACTAAGTAGTGGTTGCATGAAACTCAATGGGCCTTGTTTTTGAGGCAGGGATGAGTCTCCTTGGTTGCTAGCCAAATTACATCCCTAATCCGACTCACTTTTTCTCTCAATTTGTCTCTTCCGTTTTACCAAGTCTCCCCCGTTCTTTTTCGTCCATTAACTCAAACTCTTTTCTACACTACGTACGTTATAAATTAATAGTTGCTTTTTACTTGGTGCAAGAGAGAGACGCCTTCACTTAGTGGCACTGATGCAAGCGAGCGGCCTCTCTACTCGGCTATGCAAACTTCCTTCAACTCCCTTCCTACCCCTCAAAGAGGAGGTTGGTGGACTGCCGGAGAAGGACAGCATTAACATGTATTGTTACCTGGCGCTATTACTACTACTGATAAAAGTAGCGGTAGTAGTAGTAGTAGTAGTAGTAGTAGGAAGCTGGCTTCAAGTCAGTGCAGTATCATCGAAGCACTGACGGCTTGCAGACTAATCCCCCTTGATAAGAATCCTGGATGCAGGCCCATCTGGGTGGGTGAAGTCTTAAGTCGGATTATAGGAAAATGCATCATGGAGGTGGTGAAAGATGATGTGAAGCAAGCAGTTGGCACCTCCAAGTGTGTGCAGGCCAGCAGGCAGGTGAGGCAGCAGTTCACTCCATGAGGAAAATATGTGAGGAAGAGAACTGTAAGGCAGTATTATTAGTTAATGACCCAAATGCATTTAATTCCATCAACCGGGAGGCAATGCTGCACAACATCAAGGTTAACCTGCCCCGTCCCGGAGACATGAATTCACATCCTCACATGATGTGCACTCATATCCCGGAGACGTAAATTAACGCGGCAACGTTGCAAGGACATTGCAAGGTCCCTAATTTGCACAATTTTCAATTTTCACGAGTGATTTTTGGCACGTTTACACGAGACACCTTCCTCTACAAGATGCCAGGCAGGGACAATGCCTTACCCATCATGACCTCCTCCCCCTCCTGCATGACCTTTTCTCAGCAATTCACCTGTTATCAGTGACCTGGTCTGTAAAGCCATGTCATGCCACAGTACGAAATTCAGGGCCAGAGTGATTCCCCAATCGATGACAATGTGGAGGACAAACATTAGAGGAAGAAACAGTCAGAAATGATGATCAGGTAATGTGGCAAAAAAAGGTCAGGAATGGTGATGAGTTAGTGAGTGAAACAATGCTTATAATGCCTATATTACCATTTGAAAACCAATATACTCTCATACTACATATAAATTCGTACCAAATAAATAAATAAATACCGTTTGTGAGTGGTGTAGAATAGTTATCCTCCCATAGAACTCGTTTTCTTTGCAGCCAGCCTGATAGAAAACCCTGTAAGGTAAGGAGGTACTCCTACCTGGATCGAGTATTTTAAACCTCAGGTGAGCGATTTCTCTATGAATTTTCGATGTTTCTCACCAAAAGCGGATGTTTGAGCCAAAAAAAAAAAAAAGGTCCAAAAATGTAGGGACTGGGGCGTACCACTGCCCAGAAAACGTCGGGATGGGGCAGGTTAAATGCCCAGCATTTGCCCAGTATGTGGAAAACACCTACAAAGAACCAGCAGACCTCTACATTGTGGGTAAGAGAGCTGGTCATGATGTTGGTGTAATCCAGTCCACAAAAGGAACTACCCAGGGGGACCGACCCCGTTGCCATGGCAATGTACGCCCTGGAGATGACAGTGCTGCAACAACAGATCAAATACGAGTCCACCAACGTAAAACAGGTAGCATATGCAGATGATCTCACGGGTGCTGGCAAGGTTGAGGATGTGAGGAAATGGTGGGACCTTATAACATCTCATGGCCCTGAAATAGGTTACTACCCTAATGCAAGTAAGTCCATCTTGACTGTGAAACCAGCTTACTATTAAGATGCTCAGGAAGCACTTAGAGGCACAAACGTGATAGTGACCAAGGAAGGTCAGAGGCATCTAGGTGCAGTGATTAGAATTCAAAGACAAATTTGTGTGTGATAAGGTACAGACTGGGTAGAAGAAATTCATACACTATCCAGCCATGCAAAAACAGAACCCCATGCAGCATACAGCGCATTTACCTATGGTGTAAAGCACAAATGGACCTTCGTGATGAGGACCATACCAGACATCGAGTTGCTGCTACAACCACTGGAGGATGCATTCAGGGATTCATTCCTCCCATCTCTAACCAATGGCCACATCCCCAGACCAGAAGAGAGGAACCTTCTAGCACTACCACCCAGGATGGAAGGCCTTGGCATTATTAATCCACCAGCCATGGCAAGCTACGAACACAGAAGTTCACTCAGGCTCACCGAATCCTCGTCACAGAAGATTTGCGCCCAGGTTGAGACGAGTGACATCGACCACCAAAGGCAGAAAGATGTAAAGACAAAGATAAGCAAGAAGCGTGAAGCAAGACAAAAGCACCAGCTGCAGCACATAATCGAACATCTAACACCAGACCAGTGCAGAAGGGTTGAAATTGGACAGGAGGTTGGGGCATCGAACTGGCTCATAACCCTGCCTCTCAAGGCAATAGGATTCCACCTCAATAAACAAGAATTTATTGATCCCATAGCCTTGAGATATGGGTGGCCAATAGAGAATCTACCTCAACACTGTGCCGGTGGCACTGCCTTTGATGCAAACCATGCAATGGTATGCAAGAAGGAAGGCTTTGTTTGCATTCAACACGATGAAGTATTTGACCTCGCTGCCAAAATGCTGCAGGAAATATGCCATGATGTCACGACTGAGCTAGCTCTACTACCCTTGGACGGCGAGCACTTCACCCACAGAACAGCAAACACATCAGTGATGCAAGAGTGGATGTCAGTGCTCGAGGTTTCTGGACATGTGGGCAGAGCGCATTCTTTGACATCAAGATATTCGATCCCATGGCAGCATGTCATCACGGACTGTCTCTCGAAGCTGCACACAAAAGGAATGAACAAGAAAAAAACAGAAATTATCAAGAAAAGATCCAACATGTGGACCACTGTCGATTCATTCCCCTTGTGTTCACAGCAGGTGGGATGGGTCCAGAGGCGGTGAGATTCTACTTGAGACTGGCAGAGGTTCTATCTGAGAAGAAATGTCAACCGCAGAGTTCAGTTATGGCCTGGATGAGATGTCGACTGTCATTCTCCCTCGTGAGGTCTGCTCTGCTATGTCTCAGGGGCACAAGATCATCAGCCCTCTGGCCAGTCTCTCCGGCGGGTATGGATTACGAAGCTACAGTGGTCGAGAGTCGCATAGACCAGTGACTCCAATAATTTAATGCCTTAATTTTCACTGTAATATCAATAAATATAAATAAATTAATAATAGTAATAGTAGATGGTTGGTAACCACAGCCGTTGGCGTGCTTGGGGCCAACGGATTGTAATATGAGGGTTAGTGTTAACTTCACATTACAACTCCAAATGGTGAACTGCATTAGGAAGGTTGGTTTTGATCTTCACATTATAGTTCCCCAGTGGATGGAGGTGATTTAAAAAAAATGTAGTAATAGTAGTAGTAGCCTAGTAGTAGTAGTAGTAGTAGTAGTAGTAGCAGTAGTAGTAGTAGTAGTGGTAGTGGTAGTAGTAGTGATTGCAGCAGCACCACCACAACCACCAGTAATAGTAGTAGTAGTAGTAGTAGTAATAATAATAGTAGTAGTAATAGTAGTAGTAGTAGTAGTAGTGTAAATGGTGGTGGTAAAAGTAATAATAACAATAATAATAATAATAATAATAATTAATATTAATAATAATAACCACCACCACCACCACCACCACCACCACCAACAACAACAACAACAACAACAACGACTTCCACTCCCACAAATGCATGCCAAATAATACAGATACACACATTATTTCCATCCTTCTTCTTACGACTCCCTCCCCTCCCCTTTTTCCCTTTCACTGTTATCTATTTTTTACCATTTCCCCCTCCACTTCCTTCTCCCTCTCCCTCTCCCTCTCCCTCTCCCTCTCCCTCTTCCTCTTCCTCTTCCTCTCCCCCCCATTAACCTCCCTCCCTTTAACTCAAACCCTTTCCTTCTCCGGCTAGGTTTCAGGGCAGTGATTCCTTTGGCACTCTTTTCACGACTTGTCGAAACGTATAGATATTGTGTTAATTTAGCAACAGCAGCAGCAGTGGTAGTAGTAGTAATGGCGGTGATAGCTGTAGTAGAAATAGTAGTAGTAGCATTAGCAGAAGTAATGTAGTAATGGCATTTGGAGTAACAGTAGTAGCAGCAGCAGTAACAGAAGGTTTATCTAAGTGTGAACCTAGTGGACAGCAGTCTCAGGTTGTCCCTAGCCTGTAGCTCACCATCTTCCTATAGGGTGGATTGTAAGAATTCTGTAAAACCAGCCAGCCCCGCCACCTGTATAATATTCTTGCCACCACGCAAAGACGTCCCTCTCCAACAACTTGATCTCTAGTCAGTCACAATCAGACGGGTTGCAGTCTTCCTGTGTTGGTCATGAGCACAAATGCCTGACGGGCAAGGTCTTTTTAGGGGAGAATCTTCAGTTAACCGAGGTAGATGGAATATTCCATTGATGTCCTAATATCCCCTAATTCCACATCACATGCCTGGCCAACATGGGGGTGTGCCTGTGCCTGATAATCTTCCTGCTTCCCCATATTACCCCAATTGATCACTTTCCAGCATCGCTAAATCCCTCCACTTTATGAGGAACATGACCAAGGCCGTTAGAGCACCGGGATCTTATTATTGGTGATCCTGTGTTCGATATTTCTTTCTCTCAAGCGGCCGATGGAATTATTCTCCCAGGCTACTAATCGGTATTACTTCTTGCTTCTAATTATCGGATGTGTGCTGAGAGGGACGCTGCCTTCAAGTGGTGGCACTGATAGGACCTGTCGGCTTCACTGACTGGTTATGCAAGCATCCACCAGCTGCCTTCCTCTCCTCCCAAAAGGAAGTGGAATGTAGGAAGAGGGACGCCTTCACATGGTGGCACTGGTATAACTAGATGGCTCCACTGCCTGGTTATACAAACGTCCCTCAACCACCTCTCTATAGTCCACATGAGGATAGTGGAATGCAGAAGGCAGCTTCAGCCTGCGGTCCACCAGGTTCACATTTCAGATTCTTTAACAATCAACATTTCAATAGCGTGGTCGTAGGTACTTGTAGGGAGATAGCATAGTTGTAAGGTACTTGTAGAGAGATAATGTAATGATAAGGTACTTGTAGGGAGATAGGGAGGGTGGTTGTAGATCGTCGGAGCACTGCCAGTTTAAAGTTGGGAGACGTAGTATGGCTCTAACTTGTCACTACTTATTAAAATGGTGCGTTGTCAGCTAGAGTGAATAGGTGGGTCCCTTTCTCCTCACTTTCCCCCCTTTTGTTTATCAGCGAGGTGAGTTACAGAGGTACTTGTAGAGAGATAGTGTAGTCATAAGGTACTTGTAGAGAGATAGGGAGGTCGGTTGTAGATCGTCGGAGCACTGCCAGTTTAAAGTTGGGAGACGTAGTATGGCTCGAACTTGTCACTACTTATTAAAATGGTATGTCGTCGGCTAGAGTGAATAGGTGGGTCCCTTTCCCCTCACTTTCCCACCATTTGTTTATCAGTGAGGTGAGTCACAGAGCAACTCTGGGGTTACGGAGTTATATCGAATTGTGATTTACAGGGTAACGTTGCGTGATGGCAAGTCTTCTAGGTGACCCTGTCTCCTGCCTCCGCCCACATTGTGTTCCTGGGCCTTCTCTAACCCCTTCTGATCTGAAGGGAGTCTCACCTACATTATATACAGCTTGGAGAGGATGCATGGTGTGATGTAGTGTCTAGTAGGTTTCCATTCACGTGGACTAACTGACTAGGGCTGGTTACTCCACGTGTCTGAATACGTCATGAAATTCTTGGTCGTCTGGATTAAAAGCTTGTTTGAGATACTTCATATGTTAAGGATTCTTGATGGTCTGGGACAACAAGGTAGTGGATAGACATTATGTGGACTGACATTTCTAGTGAGAAGCTGTGTATGTCTCCCACAGACACTATATCCTGTACATTGTGTTATGGGATATATGCTAGTGCCTATATAATGTATACAAACATACAGCATGATGATGTGACTGGGAGGTGCTAAATATGACTTCTTAGATGTCATATTCTCGTGAACTTAAAAGGCTTCGTAACACATTTTCTGCAGCGATTTATATTCCATATCTTTCCATAACATTCCCTTGACTGAATAAACTCGTCAGCTATTAGTTAGCACAGAACACTAGACCTGTCCCCACCATGAAAGAGTTAAAGGCTCAACACAGACATTCATGTCGTTTTACAGTATTCACCCTCATCTGTATAGTATCGCATGATGTTACAGAGAATACAACATTAAAGGTTTCCCGAACATGAACTAGTTGATTCCTACGCTTCTAAGCCATTTTATTGACACATCTAACAACACAATTAAGCTATCTCGGAGAATATTTTTATTTTGTTCGCACAGGTGAAGGTTCAGAGATAATATGCCTTCTTGAACTCACCTATCCACCCACCTACCTTACACTCTGACACCAGGATTACTCGGGAAGGTTACTCTCCCCTCCTTACACACACACATGCTACTAGGGAAGGTCTTTACACTGCCCATCTATTTACAGGCAATTACGTGGCTCACTTATTAGAACTGTACGGTAGTCCCTGAATTATGAGGGGTCAGTTTTTTTTTCACCTCTGAGGATAGCAAAGAGATAGCCTATATTCTGTCTCTTCAGTTTGTCTATGTCTATCTGTCTCTGTCTGTCTTTCTATATTAACCCCACTGACTCCAGTTGACATATATAAAAGTCCACACTTTTTGTCACTGTGACTCCTGTTGATGTATATAAATGCGTTGCAATTGCAAGGTCCATCATTTGCACATTTTTCAAATTTCGTGTGTGATTTTTTGCACGTATACACGGGACTCCTTCCTCTACAAGATGCCAGGCAGGGACAGTGCCTTATCCCACATGACCTCCCCCTCCCCCTGCACGCCATTGTCTCAGCAATTCACCTGTTACCAGTGACCTGGCAAGTAAAGACATGTCGTGCCACGGTACGAAATTCAAGGCCATTGTGATTTCCCAGTCGATGACAATGTGGAGGACAAAGTTTACATAGCATTAAAGGAAGAAACAGTCAGAAATGATGATCAGGTAATGTTACCAAAAAAGGTCTGGTATGTTGATGTGTTTGGTGAGTGAAACAATGCTTATATTGCCTATATTACTCTGTGAGAACCAATATACTCTTGTACTACATATAAATTCGTACCGAATAAATAAAAAAAATACCGTTTATGAGTGGTGTGGAATAGTTACCCTCCCATAGAAATCGTTTTCTTTGGAGCCAGCCTGATAGAACACCCAGTAAGGTAAGGGGTACTGCTACCTGTCTCCAGTATTTTAAAGCTCAGGTGAGCAATTTCTCTATGAATTTTCGATGTTTCTCACCAAAAGTTGAGGTTTGAGCAAAAATTTTTTTTTTCCAAAATTGGTCAGGACTGGGGGGAGTCAGTGGTGGTAAATTGGTCGGGACGGGACGACTTTACCTCATCATCCTTTCCTCATCTTTTCTACTCTGATGGCTCTGTAGCTATTTCTTCTACTGATAAACCAGATCTCTTCACTCAGACTTTCTCCTCCAATTCCACCTTAGACGATTCCAGTGCTGTTCCTTCATTACTTCCCCCCTCTGACATCCTCATGGCTGACATTAAAATTTCTTCAGCTGATGTATATTCTGCCATCACTGGCCTCAATACTAACAAGGCATATGGGCCTGATGGAGTCCCTCCTGTTGTCCTTAAGAACTGTATTTCTATGCATATACCCTGCCTAGGTAAACTCTTTCGCCTTTGTCTGTCAACTTGTACCTTTCCTTCTTGCTGGAAGTTTGCTCTCATTCAGCCAGTCCCAAAGTAGGGTGACCATTCCTAACCCTATAACTATCGTCCAACTGCTTTCACATCCTTTGTCTCAAAAGTTTTCGAGTATATTCTTAACAGAAATTTTTTTAAGCATCTTTCCTATCACAGCCTTCTTTCTGATCATCAGTATGCTGTTCCGTCAGGAACGCTCCACTGGCAATCTTCTCACCTACCTTTCAGACTCCTGATCATCCTCCTTTCAGGACTTTGGCGAAAGGTTTGCCATTGCATTTGACATCTCAAAGGCTTTTGATTGAGTCTGGCATAAATCTTTAATTTCCAAACTGCTGCCTTACAGTTTCTCTCCTTCTATCTGTGCCTTCATCTATATCTTCCTTTCTGGTCGTTCTATAGCTGCTGTTGTAGACGGCCATCATTCTTCTCCTAGATCTATCAACAGTGCTGTTCCTCAGGGCTCTGTCCTATCACCAACTCTCTTTCTTTTATTCATCAACGACCTTCTAAGCTGTACGTCTAACCCCATCCACTCGTACACTGATGACTCCACTCTTCACCTTTCCATTCGGTTCTCGCAACGTCCATCTCAGCAGTTACTTCAAGAAACTAGGGATGAGGCTATGGCACACCTAATGTCTGACTTGGCTTGTATCTCTGACTGGGGTAAAAATAATCGTTTTTAACCCTTACACCGCGGGCTTGTTTTCCAATGTTTTGTGTGTCCCGCGGGCATATTCGGGCTCCGACAGACTCTCAAAAAATATTTGCCAAAAATCAGTTATTAGACCTAGAATATTAAAATTATATGTGCTTATGGCACATACCTTCAGCTTTCTCCTGGGATGTTTGTTGAGCTTTCGTCGATTACCGTAGGACTTGTGGAGACCTCTGAAGGTGGGTAACGAAGTCTCCACTTTACACTTCCCGACAACCCATAATATGATTACCACAGCCAGATATTATCACTAGAAACACTATTCTATGATTATAAAGTAGTTTGGGATCCATACTCCAAAAAAAAAAAACACTGTGAAAGCAATGAAAACTATGATCACGTATGACCTTCCCACTTGCGCTAGTTCGTTGTTGGTATTCTGTCATTTTTTATTCATAAAACCCCTCACACTTTATATTTCTATTACTATAAAACAGTTATATATATCTGCAGTCTTTATCCATAAGCTTCCTTCAGTAGTATTAGTTCATTGTTACCGAAGTCATTAAATTTTTCATTCAGTAAAATACGTAGAGAGCCACGGATTCACTTTCACTGTTATAACCTGAAGTATTTGTACTCATATTCCTATATTACTAATTACTTACATTTCTATTTACATTTTCTATTGTATTTTCAATATTTACACTTCTATTTTACTTACACTATGTTATTCACTGTCACTTGCAGTAACATAAAACTATATTACACTGTTCAATCGTATGTACTGTACATCCATTGCTTTCACTTGCTATTTACACATTATTTTCACATTACTCTCCTTTCCCACTTGCACTTTTAGAACTGCTTCTGGCTGTGGTAATCAAAGAAGCAGGTAACACAGAGGGGAACCTGGCACTCAGCGCACTGCCAAGAGGTGCGTTTGTGCTCAGGTGTGTGTCGGGTGGTATGTGCACACACCTGGCACCTGCAGATCGCAGCCTTCCTCTTGGCTGTGGCAGGCATTCGCACCAGTCTGTGCTGATCCATGTACGCCCTCTGCTCAAGTCTGTCGGGAAGTGTTACTGCATGGCGCCTTGGTGTTGCTGCTGTCACCCTGTCATATCTTTCAAGCAGCTGCTGAACACAAGTCCTGGCGAACAACCTCAGGGAGAAGGACTTGGGTGGCTTGACCTTCATCTTGTACAGGATGAAGGCATTCAGCATCGTCATGTCTATGAGATGCAAAAAAACTTTCCTGTACCACCTAGTATTCTTCCTGAGGCACTCGATTTCTCCAATCATCATGTCGGACTTCTCCACCAGCCGCATGTTGATATTGTAGTCTAAGACAGCATCAGGTTTCCTCACAGGTTTGCCTGTCCTATGGTCGACCTTCCCACTGTCTGTCATTTCCCCCTTGTGTACGGTGGTGAGCATGTGCACTACCCTCTTGTCATGCCAACGTATTGTCAGCATCTTCTCAGACTTGCGTAGGTGCACGTCTCCTCGCTGCGAGGTTCCTGCCTCTGGGAATTTAGGGAAGTGGGCACGATTACTTTTGACAGTGCTGCAGTAGCCGATGCCATGCTCTGAAAGGTATTTGGCAAGTTTCGGTGCCATATAATAGTTGTCTGTATACAGCACATGATTCCCATCAAAATACCTTTCAAGGAGCACTTTCACTACACAGCCTGAGAAGCCAAGGGGGTGTCTTTTATCAAGATCGACAGTGCTGGCTGAATAAATGACGAAGTCAAGGATGTATCCCGTCTTACAGTCGCACTGTACAAAGAACGTGATTCCAAAGCGATGGCGTTTACTTGGAATGTACTGCACAAACCTAAGACGTCCTCTGAACAAAGCCAAGGATTCGTTAATGACAACCTTCTGAAAGGGGTGGAAGAATGTCATAAACTTATCCTTCATTCTGCTCGGAATCTCCCGGATCTTCCAGAGTGGGTCGGTTTGGGAAGGTACATCATTGTCGGCAAAAGTGCAGGTTTCCCATGATGTTCCAGAAGCGATCTCTGGCCATGTACTTATTGAAGGTGGATGAGGGTAGTAAGGGGTCCATGGACCAGTATTCTTCCAGCTCATGCTTCTTTGAGTGTGACATGAGAAGCATGAGGGCGAAGAACACATACAGCTCCTGCACTCCCAGCATGGACCACTGTTGCATCTTGGCTGCACCTGTACCACTTGCAGCACGTTGTGATTCATACCTGTTGGTCTCATCACATATGTGCTGCATGACTTCATCATCGAGGAAGGCCAAAAGGAAGTCCACACACTCAGCATCCTCGTCAAGAGTGAAGGCAGGTTGTATTCTTGAGGAACTCTCGTCAAAATGGAGATGTTCAGGGACAAAATCGGACCCTTCCATCCACGCAAAGGTGTCGAGGATTCCCTGTTGTGGCGGTGTAGGGTGGGTGAGGGTGGAGGGTGGCTGTGAGGCAGATTTATCTGGTTCAAGGTCACTCGCACTGACCCTTGGTTGCTGTACAGCACTAGCATTGCAATTACTCTACTAGCAACTCTACTTTTATGGGTCAGGGATTTACCTCTTCCTCTAAGGCCTGCCTTCACTGTTGATGCTGGTGGTGACTCTGACGACGAAGACTCCAGAGAAAATTCAGCAGAAGAAGAGGAAGAAATGAGTGAAGTGAGGCTTGGGGAACGGGGAGGTGAATCACCTCGGGACTCATGGCTGGCTGGGTCACGCGGGGCCATTGTTCTGGGGCTAACCCGCCACCTTTTCATTCCCTTCCCAAATTCCTTCCCTTGCTGCACTAACGGCTCCTTTCCCTTGGAGCTAGGAATAACTTGGGACACTGAAGCACTCGTACTAGTGGATTCTGGCACGATTTCCTCACCTGGCTCATCACACGAATCCCCCGAAGGGTCATCATCACTATCCATCATTATCATTGATAATTCGGCTAGTTCACGTTCCACTGCAGAGTCACTTAGTCCTTCCTGCTTCCCCCACGAGTTTTTCTGGGTGTAAAGGTCATGGGGCCCTTTGCAATGGGCGCAGAAGCGGCAGAATTGGCGGGGTGCGAGTGCGACATGCTTTGACCACAGAGGAGGACAAGGAACTAAATGGCGCAGCTTATCTGAGAAGGCAAGGGTTGACAGTGAGAATGGGGCTGACAGCTGCTAACTTACATGCTAAGAAATTATTGGTAGACAATCTTGGCAATACATAAAGAAATAGGTAGTTCCAGGTGAATGTAAATGTCACTTAGGCTTCTCCCTTCCTTTCTGATATATATTTTTATTACAGAAATAGATTACGAGGCATAATTCAAAGGGGAAATTACCGTGGGAATTTAGCGAATGAATGCATGTGAGGTGTTGTCAGGTGATAATTAGCCAATTCCTGGTGTATACCACTATCACTTACCTTATTTTTTTTTTTTGTATATATTATTTTGTATAAGTATAGGGCATAGGGCTTATTTCAATGGATGAAATCTGTGGAAAAATCTGGGGGAGATTTGCTTAGCGCAGCGCGGCAGGGCAGGCGATAGGAAAGGGTAAAGGAGGTGAGGTAGGGAGGGGTGAGAGGGTACTGGAGGGGAGGTAGGGAGGGGAGTCAAGAACAGGGGAAAATGGCTAAATTGTCAACAATGGATGGGAGTACAGATGAGATCTATGAGTGCGGACTGTTGGTGGACAGTAGCAGTACATGCTAAAAAATGATTAGTAGGAAATCTCAAAAATACAGAAAAAAGTAGGTAGTTCCAGGTGAATGTAAATGTCACCTTGGCTTCTCCCTTCCTTTCTTATATAAATCTTTTTTTACGAGAATAGATTATACGGCATATTTGAAAGAGGAATTTTCCGTGGGAAATTAGCGAACGAGCGCACGTGAGGTGTTGTCAGGTGATAATTAGCCAAATCAAGGTGTATAGCACTATCACTTACCTTATTTCTTTTTGGTATATATTATTTTGTATAAGAATAGGGCATAGGGCTTATTTCAATGGATGAAATCAGTGGATAATTCCGGGGGAAATTTGCTTTAGCACAGCGCGGCCAGGAAGGTGAGAGGACAGGGTAATGGAGGGGAGGTAGGGAGGGTAGTCAGAAACTGGGAAAAATGGCTAAATTGTCAACAATGGATGGAAGTACAGATGAGACTTGAAGTGCTGACTAGTGTTGGACATTGGCAGTACTGATAGATGATACGAGCCACCACTTGTAAGCCCAGCATTATTTAAAATAACACAGAATCGCAAAAGTGACGCCCCGCGGTATGATCCATTGCGCCCGAGCGTCACGAAAGTGACACCCCGCGGTTAAGGGGTTAATGCATCAAAAACTCAGTTCTTACACTTATCAACCCAACACAACCTTCCACAGGAGTAGCCTATCCACTAACGTTTAATAATATCCAGCTCAGTTCTGCATCATCCTTGAACATGCTTGGGATTCCATTTACTCGGGACTTATCTTGTAAAGATCATATTGCATCTCTTGTAAAATCTGCTTCCAAGAGATTGGATGTGCTAAGCCGATTCCGTGCCCTCTTTACCCCTGCACAGTTGTTGACTTTATAAACGGGTTTTATTCACGCCTGTTTAGAGTACAACTGTCATGTGTGGGGTGGCTCCCCACATACAGCTCTTCTCAATAGGGTGGAGTCAAAGGCTTTTCGTCTCATCAACTCTCCTCCTCTTGCTGGCTCCCTTCAACCCCTGTCTCTTCGCCGCACTGTTGCATCTTTATCTCTTCTCTATCGCTACTTCCATGGTCACTGCTCCTCTTAACTGTCTGCTTGCATCCCTCCACCTCTTCGACGGGCATGTAGCACCCGTCTAGCAACAAATTCTCATCCCTTTTCTGTCCAACTCTCTAATGCAAGAGTTAACCGTTACTCCCAGTCCTTCATTTATGCAACAGGTCAGCTCAGGAAATGTCTCCCTCTGTTTGTATTTCCTGCTTCCTATGATCTCCAGTCTCTCAAACGCAGTGTGTCCAGGCATCTCGAAATGAACTGATCTTGAATTTGGCTCTCTTTTGTACTGTTTTTGTTTTTTGCTTGGAAGAAACTTTGGTTCCTTCTTCCTCGCATAAAAAGAAAATCTCCAACTCACACCCTCTCATTCCCATATAGCTCTCCACCCCATCCTCATCTCCTCTTCTGGCTCCTCCTACTCTTCCTTCTCCCATTCACATTTCTGTGCTCCCTGATGGTGTTCGTGGCTCTCTCTATGTTGACGATTTATCAATCTCTGTCACTGCCTCACGGATGTCAATGGCAGAAAGGAGGATGCAGATGGCTCTCAACCGTGTCTCTAGATGGGCTGATGAACGAGATTTTCGATTTTCCTTCAAGAAGACCGTTGCCATGCATTTTTGTCGCGTTCGTGGAGTCCACCCTGACCCAAACCTTTTTTTAGATGGACGTCGTATTTCGTGTTTAAAGGAAACCCGGTTTTTAGGGCTGATTTTTGACAGCCGGTTGACTTGGGTCCCTCACTTGAGGTACGTAAAAGCTGAGTGTCTCAGAGCATTGGGTCTCTTGAAAGTTTTAGCGCACACATACTGGGGAGCTGATCGCAAGACCCTCCTCCTCTCGCATCAGTCTCTGATTTTATCCAAACTTCATTATGGATGTGAAGTTTAATCCTCTGCCTCAGAAGCCTGGCTTCGTATTTTAGATTCCATACATCATGCTGGTGTTCGTCTCGCCACTGGGGCATTCCGATCTTCCCCGATTTCGAGTTTGTTGGCTGATGCTGGTGTCCTTCCTCTAGACTTGCTCCGCTCTTCCCTTTTGATGAGATGTTGGTATCGCTTATCTCGTCTCCCAGACTCCGTGCCCTTTGTCAAGGTCTCTCAAGATTCTCGGTCACCTATTTTTGCCACTCGGCCATCCTTTCCAAAGCCCTTTGGTTTCAGGGTGCAGTCGATTATGTCTAGCTTCTCTGTTCCTTCTGTGCCGATCACTCCCCACCGTGTCCCGAGGGTGGGCTACTGGCTTCTCCCCAGGGTGACATTTTGTCGTTTCTTCTCATCCAGTAAGGCCTCCCTTCCTTCTCAGGTTTTATTTTCTCTGTTTTTAGAGCATGCCTCTTCTCATGGGGACTCCATACCAGTTTATACTGATGGATCTAAGTCTGATGCGGGTGTGGGCTTTGGTGTGGTGTTTCCCACATTCTGTCGAGGTGGGAGCCTCCCTGTGACTGCTTCTGTTTTTATGGCTGAGCTGACTGCTATTTTATTTGCCCTTCAGATTCTCTTCACTCTCCCCCACACTGCTTTTACTGTTTTTAGTGACTCACGAAGTGCTCTTTCTGCAATGGAGTCTTTTAATCCCTCTCATCCTTTGGTTTTATCCATTTTAGAGTGGCTTTTCCTTTTAGGGCGTCGTGGACGTCATGTAGATTTCTGTTGGGTTCCAGCTCATGTAGGAGTGGCAGGGAATGAATGAGCTGATCAGCTGGCCAAGGCGGCAGCGGCTCGTCCCCCTCTTGCACAGTCCTCTCTGTATCGTCTGCCTGCTGCAGATATGCGCTCCTTTATTGCCTTCAGGGTTTGGTGCTGTTGGCAGGAGCATTGGGATGCTGTGGGTGCCAATAAGTTGCGCTCGATTTGCCAGAAGGTGGGCTCATTCAGTTACCAGGGCTTCCCTCGTCAATGGGAGACTGCTTTGTGCCGCCTCCGCATTGGCCACACCCGTTTCTCTCACGGTTTTTTAATGGAGAGGGCTCCTCCTCCATTCTGTGATGACTGTCTGGTTCCCTTGACTGTTCGGCACCTGTTGGTGGAGTGTCCTAGTCTTGAGGATTTGCGGCGTCGGTTCCTTTCTGACCACCAAACGGATGGTGGTGTGTATCATCTTTCCTCCGTGCTTGGGGAGGATGCCTGTGTCTTGGGAGGGGCAACCCTCTCCTTTGTGAAGGAGGCAGGACTTCTTAAGGATATTTAGAATTTCTCCTTTTTTATTGTGTGGCTTATCCTCTATTTTTTTTGTTTTTTGCTTTTTACTTCTTTGTTATACGGCGGCATATGACCCTGGCAGTTGCGCCGCCATGATTATTATGAAAAAAAAAAAAAAAAATTCTCCCATTCACCTCACTCTAACACACTAGCCTAGCTGATCTCACAGCTCATCCTCGGTCTCCCCCTCTACCTACCCCTTTTCCACCTCCCTCACATACACTTTCCTTGTCAGACTATCATCTCATCCTCGGTCTCCCTCTACACCTTCCTCCACTTCACTCATAAATATTCTCCTATTCAGCCAACAATTAATGCAGTTAAGAAGGAGGGAGAAAGGTCAAACTTACTGTTCTTTTCCATCATAGTTTAATAATGATGCCAAAAATTGGTGTTTGAGTTCCTCTAACAAAGACAGTGTATATGGGTGAGGTGAGAGGGGAGGAGGAGAGGGCAGGAGAGACCGAGGAAGAGATAAGAGACTGACTAGGAGAGTGTAATGAGGTGGAGGAGGGGAGAAGGCGAGGAGGGATCGAGGATAAGGTGGAGTGATGGGATGAAAAGGTAAAGAAAAAAAAAAAAAGAGGCGGGTGTGAGGTGGTGAGAAGCCAGACAGATGGCGGACGACAGAGTAACTTGGAGGCGATTCGTTTGTGGCCACCCCTTATGAGAATCAGGCGTCTGACTGTAGATAGATAAATATAGTACATGCATAGAGACAAAAAAAAAAATAGACTAATCGACCTCTTCCAATCTTCTGTTTGATAATATGCCCAGTTCTTACTCCCGATTATTTTCCCAAGCAAGCCAGAAGCACAAAGAAGTACTATGCTCTAAGTTGGCCTAAAATTTTCATCTCTCTATCTTGAATGCTCTGATGTAGTAATAGATTAACACCAGAATACGATGCTACTCATGAAGAAGAGGTATGAAATGAATTTAAAGCCTTATTCTTTCAAAGAGCTTCTTAAAATAAGCCACAATAAAGCGAAAATCCTGGCTAGATAAAGTGGGGGGAATATTTTAGGATTTTTATTTTTAGTCTCGTGCGCTCTACCTTCTTCCGAGAAAACTTAAGTACA
>NC_136981.1:15810411-15857911 GCF_032717465.1 Coenobita brevimanus
AGTGCTCAGGAAGTCTCCAACCATCTAGCAGCTGTGTAATTTGAGTATAAGTGTTATTGCATTTTTTCTTGTACTGTGTAGCGTAAGGTGTTAATTCTTAGGCCTAGTAAGGTTTTTGTGATTAATGTAAAGTTATGTCAGCCAATTATTAATAATATTTTGTGTCTGTAATAATATATCTTTCATTCACTGAGTATTATCTGGTATTGTCATTTTATCAGGGCTGACATAGATAAATTTACTCAAGCTAATTTCGTGTTAATAGAGGCTATTGCAGTTAACCATATATTTAACCTGTTTTTGCCATTACATTATCCTTATGAGTCCTGAATGTTTTGTTGTTACTTTGAGCATTAACCTTTAACTTGTAATTTTACCTAACTCTTTTGTTTTGAACCTGGAACTTTACGGGACAGTTTTCTCTGTTCCGTAACATAAATTTGGCGACCTCGCCAGGATAGTCAGGATATTATCATAAGGATATTGCTTGATATTTTGTGACTGTGATTTATTCATGATGTCTACTATTACTACGCTTGATGAAGGCAAAGATTTTTTGTCAAATGTGCAAACAGTGTGTGATGTAGAAAACAGAACAAAGAATGAACTTAAGCTTGTTGCTCAACAATTGGGAATTGCTGTTCGCTCTCATCATTCTAAAGATCAAATTGTTGACATGATTAATGAAAGCTTGTTCAATGTAACTCCTCCAGATGAGCAAACGCAGATTGAAATAGCTAAGTTACAGCTAGCCCTGCAGGAGGCTCGTCCTAAGGAGGCTGAATTTCAGGCAAAAGCTAAGGAGGCTGAGGCACAAGTTGAAATTGCTAGGATTCAGGCAGGCCATGAGTATCGCATGAAACAAGGTGGAACTGGATCATCTAGCTCTGATGATTTTGATGTGGCTAAAAATGTTAAACTTGTCCCTCCTTTTAATGAATCTGATTTAACCCCTTAACCGCGGGGCGTCACTTTCGTGACGCTTGGGAGCAAGGGATCATTCCGCGGGGCGTCGCTTTTGTGATTCTGTGTTATTTTGAATTCACCCGGGCTTCCAAGTGGGGGCTTGTATCATCTATCAGTACTGCCAATGTCCAACACTAGTCAGCACTCCTAATCTCATCTGTACTCCCATCCATTGTTGACAATTTAGCCATTTCTCCCGGTTCTTGACTCCCCTCCCTACCCCCCCTCCATTACACTATCCTCTCGCCTGCCCGGCCGTGCTACGCTAAGTAAATCTTCCCTGGAATTTTTCACTGATTTCATCCATTGAAATAAGCCCTATGCCCTATTCTTATACCAAATAATATATACAAGAAAGAAATAAGGTAAGTGAGAGTGCCATACACCTGGAATTGGCTAATTATCACCTGACAACACCTCACGTGCACTCGTTCGCTAATTTTTGCTGTTTTTTTCCCCTTGAAATATGCCATATAATCTATTTTCGTAATAAATATACATATAAGGAGGGAAGGGAGAAGCCTAAGTGATATTTACATTCACCTGGAACTACCTAATTTATAATGTATTGTCTAGATTTCCTGCCAATCATTTCAGTGAAATACATAGCTGTTTCAAGAGCTACGTTGGTAGTGCTGCATAACCCTCAAGTAGGCCTCAACCCGGGCCAGCCCTCCTATCAGTTCTCTCTCAGATTCCGAAGAAGAGGTACGGCTCATCCTCTTGCTGACTTCAGGGCCTTTTTTCACCCCCATGCAAGGGCCCTGTGACCTTTACCCCCTACTAAACCTCGTGTGGAAAGAGGTAAAGGGCTGACAATTGATAAAAGAGTGACTACGATCTTTCTATTGAGTAAAACAGTGCAAGTGGAATTGTAAATAATGTGTAAATAATGTGTAAACAGCAAGTGAAAGTAATGAATGTAAATATACGTGAACAATAGAAAATAGTTTTATAGGTTACTTCAAGTGACAGTGCATAACACAGTGTAAATAAAATAGAAATGTAAATAACGTAAATAAAATAGAGAACGTAAATAGAAATGTAAATGAGTAGTATTATAAGAATGCGAGTATATACCCTAGGAGTAATGAAAGTGAAAGTTTCACTATAGCATGTCTGAATACTATGAGTTAAGAGAGTGAAGATGAAAGTGACATTCACTCTCAATGCCAGTATACAGGACGAGAAAGTGAATGCTACGTATTTTACTGAAAGAAATTGAATGCCTACAGTGACAATAAACTAATACTACTGAAGGAAACTTATGGATAAAGACTGTAGATATATATAAGTGTTATGTAGTTATAGAAATATAAAGTGTGAGGGGTTTTATGAATAATAAATGACAGAGTACCAGGAGCGAACTAGCAGAAGTGCGGCGGTCAGACGCGCTCATAATTTTCATTGCTTTCACAGTGTTTTTTTTTTTTTGGAGTATGGATCCCAAACTACTTGAAAATCATAGAGTAGTATTTATAGTGTTAATATCTGGCTGTGGTAATCATATTACGGGTTGTCGGGAAGTGTAAAGTGGAGACTTCGTTACCCAACTTCAGAGGTCTCCACAAGTCCTACGGTAACTGACGAAGGCTCAACAAACATTCCAGGAGAAAGCTGAAGGTATGTGCCATAAGCATATATAATTTTAATATTCTAGGACTAATAACTGATTTTTGGCAAATATTTTTTGAGAGTCTGTCGGAGCCCGAATAACCCCGCGGCACACGCAAAACATCGGTAAACATGCCCGCGGTGTAGGGGTTAACAAAGTATTTTCAGTTGTTTGAGAGGGTAGCTACAGGTTTTAATTGGCCCAAAAAGTATTGGCCAGTACTCCTTCAAACTGTTCTCACCGGAAAAGCTCAAGTAACTTATGCATCTTTGCCTCAGGATCAATCTGATAATTATGATGTCGTTAAGAGCTTGATTCTTAAGGCCTATGAGCTTGTTCCTGAAGCCTATAGAGCAAAATTTAGGACAACTTATAAGCAAGATAAGCAATCCCATGTTGAGTATGTAAATCAAAGAAGATCTGCTAGAGCAGTGGTTAAATTCTAAGAATGTGGATTCTGATTTTGGTAAATTTAAGCAGATGATTTTGCTGGAGGACTTCAAAAGGTGTATTTATAAAGATGTAAGCCTATATCTTGATGAGAAAAGAATAGATAATTTGTCTGATGCTGCAGTTTTAGCTGATGAATATGTTCTCACTCACAAGAGATATTCTAGAGAAAAAAGGAAAGCTGAGTGTAAGTACGTTGCCTCTACTCAGAGTACAGGTAACAGGAAAGAGAATAAAGATGATGTTTCTCAGGAAGTAAATACCAGCTTCACCTCTAGATTTCAGAAAAGAAAATGTAGTTAAAAGTGGAAATGAGTTATTTAAGAGGAGCTTGTGGAGTCACGTGGAGAGACAGGCTGACGAATGAGGATATAAAGGAGCGTTGTGGTGTTGATGTGGATGTGATAGGAAGCGTTGTGAGGAACACACTGAGGTGGTTTGGCCATGTGGAGAGGATGGAGGGTGAAAGACTGACGAAGAGAGTGTATGTGAGTGAGGTGGAGGGTGGAAGAGGGAGGGGGAGACCGAGGATGAGATGGAGGGATGGGGTGGAGAGGTATATGAGAGAGGGGGGTGTGAGTTGGGAGCAGGGTAGTGAAATGGCGGGGGACAGGGCGACTTGGAGGCGATTTGTTTGTGGCCACCCCAAACGGGATTGAGGCGTCTGGCAATAGATAGATAGATAGAAATGTAGTTATTGTAGTAAGCTTGGTCATACTATGGAGAAATGTTTCAGGAGACAGCGTGATGTGAACAAAAAGGAGTCTTTTAATATTCAGTCAATTGGTCTAGTGTCCACTCTTGAGAGTTCCCAGAATTCTTTAACTGAGTTAACTGAACCTGCTTTCAGGGGTAACTTAAATTCTCATGATGGAGCTCCTCTTTTGAGCAGTAACGTGGGTGACACTCTCAAGAGTTCATGTGCTAATTTCCTGTCTGATGGTTTTGTCAGTCCTCTGGACAGTAATGACAGGAAATCAGTTAAAATATATCGTGACACAGGTGCTTGCCAATCCCTTATGCTGACCAGTGTTCTAGGCTCTAATGTTAATTCCTCTGATGAAACTGTAAAATTACAAGGTGTAGGGAATAATTACTTCTCTGTCCCTCTGTGCAGAGTGAATTTAGAGTCTGGTTTTGTTAATGGTTCCGTTATGGTTGGGTTGGTTGAGACACTCCCAATGTCAGGTGTAACTTTCTTACTTGGAAATAATATTGGTGGAAGTCAAGTGTGTCCAGCTCCTCAGTTGTCTAGTGAGCCAGTGGCTGCGACCCAGGATTGTGATGTCCCTGATGTGTTCTCTGCATGTGCTGTCACTAGGGCTAAGTCTAAAGTTACTGGTGACTTAGAGGATAATGATGATGATGATGTTATCCTAGCTGACACTTTTCTTGCTAATTTGGACCACTCACCAGATGAGGCAGTACCCCGTAGTGTTGATAATTTGTCTCGTCAAGAGTTGGTTGAGTTGCAGGTTGCTGACCCTGAGTTGAAAGGTCTAGCTAACTCTGCTTGCAGTGAGGAAGAGTCAGCTGGTGCTTCTACTTATTATTATATAAAGTCAGGAGTACTGATGAGGAAGTGGAGACCCCCAACAGCATCAGCCAACTGTGAATGGGAGGTTGTACATCAAGTTGTCATCCCTCGTGTTTGTAGGCAGGATATCATTAGAGTGGCTCATGATTCCAGTTTGGCAGGACACCTTGGAGTGAGGAAGACTGTGGCACGCATTTTGAAACATTTCTACTGGCCAGGTATCATCAGGGATGTTTCCTGGTATTTTAAGTCTTGTCACACTTGTCAAGTTGTGGGGAAGTGTAATCAGACCGAAAAGGTTGCACCTCTAGTTCCCATTCCTCCTTTTGAGGCGCCTTTCACCCGTGTGTTGGTGGATATTGCGGGCCCTCTTCCTAAGACTTCTTCAGGATTTTCTTATGTGTTGACCCTGATTTATATGGCTACTCGTTATCCTGAAGCCATTCCACTTAGAAATATCTCAGCAAAGAACGTGGTTAAGGAAATGCTAGGGTTCTTCACCAAGTTTGGTCTGCCCAAGGAGGTACAGTCAGACCGGGGAAGTAATTTTACGTCAAATGTTTTCAAGCAGTCTCTGAAAGAGTTGGGCATCACCCAGATCACGTCTTCAGCTTACCGTCCCCAGACCCAAGGAGCGTTGGAGAGATATCATCAAACACTCAAATCGATGCTCAAGAAATACTGTTTGGAACATCAGAAAGACTGGGATAAAGGTCTTCCATTCGTTGTATTTGCCGCAAGAGAATCTCCAAATGAATCACTGGGCTTCTCACCCTTTGAACTACTGTTTGGCCATGAAGTAAGAGGACCCCTTAAGTTACTCAAGGAATGCTGGCTGTCGGAGGAAGATGACGTCAACCTGCTGGAGTATGTGATGGAGTTCAAAGAACGGCTGTCCACTGCTTTACAGCTGGCGAGAGAGAATTTAAGAGCTGCTCAGGAGAAGATGAAGACTTGGTATGATAAGAAGTCCAGGTTACGCCACTTTCAGCCAGGAGATCAGGTTTTGATTCTGCTACCGGTTCATGGGCAACCTCTTCAAGCCAAGTTTAGTGGTCCTTATTTCGTGGAGAAGAAACTCAGTGATGTCAATAATGTCATCGCCACACCAGATCGTAGAAAGAACAAGCTACTTTGTCACATCAACATGCTAAAGTTATATCACAGGCGGGACGAAAATAACCCAGTCTGCACTGTAGCTGTTCCACCCGAGTCTGCAAGTGAAGTTCTCCCATGCAGTATGAGCCTGAGTGATAGTTTGGGGAAGAATCCTGATATCATGAATGATCTCCAGACTAAGCTTTCTCATCTAGCTCCCGAGGAAAGGCAGGAGTTTTCGGCATTACTGCAGGAGTACCTGCAAGTGTTCCGTGCTACTCCAGGAAGAACCACTGTGTTGATGCATGATGTCGATGTTGGAGACGCAAAGCCAATTAAACTGCCTCCTTACCGTGTGAACCCAGTGAAATTTCCTCTCATCCAGAAGGAGCTTGGCTACCTGTTGGACCACAAGATGATTGAGCTCTATCAGAGCGAGTGGAGTTCTCCTGTAACTCTAGTCCCTAAGCCAGGTGGGTCACAGCGGCTTTGCATTGACTACAGACGTGTTAATCAGATAACCAAAACAGACACTTACCCTCTCCCTCGAGTGGAAGATTGCATAGACAAGATCGGAAAGGCTAGGTACATAAGTAAGTTTGATTTGTTAAAGGGATACTGGCAAGTACCTATGACTGAACGTGCTAGGGAGATCTCATGTTTTGTAACACTAGGAAAGATTTTTGCATGTTCTGTAATGCCATATGGTATGAAGAATGCACCAGCCACATTTCAGAAGCTCATGAATGTTGTAACAGAGGGTTTGGCAGGGTGTGTTGTTTATATTGATGATGTATTAATCTTCAGTGACAACTGGAAAGATCACCTATGCCATGTCAGTAAATTTCTTGAGCGTTTGGTTCAGGCTAATCTTGTAGCTAATTTATCAAAGTGTGAGTTTGGTCAAGCTAAAGTTCAGTACCTTGGGTACGTAATTGGTGATGGACATGTTGCACCACCAGCAGCTAAGGTTCAGGTTATAAGTGATCTTCCCAGACCTAAAAGTAGGAAAGAGCTACAAAGATTTTTGGGAATGGTAGGTTATTACAGGAGATTTGTTCTTAAATTTTCAATTCTTGTATCACCACTTACAGACCTACTGAAAAAGGGAGTTGAATTTGTATGGACCGATAACTGTGAATCCTCTTTCAACAAACTTAAAGCTATCCTGTTAAGTCAGCCAGTGCTCGCTACTCCAAATTTTGCTAAGCCTTTTAAGATGGCTGTTGATGCAAGTGATACAGGAGCTGGGGCTGTTTTGCTGCAAGAGGATGATCAGGGTATTGAACACCCTGTATCTTATTACAGTAAGAAGTTCACTCCACCTCAAAAGAACTACTCAACTATTGAGAAAGAGCTTTTGGCCTTGATTTTGGGTTTACAGCATTTTTCATTTTATTTGTGTTCTGGTTTTGACCCCATAGTCATTTATACCGATCATAACCCACTGAAATTCCTTAGTAAGTTTAAAGATAAAAATCAGAGATTGACAAGATGGTGTCTACTTCTTCAGGAGTATTCGTTAGACATACAACATGTCAAGGGGAAAGAAAATGTTATTGCAGATTGCTTATTTAGACTTTAGACAGATTGTTTTAGAATAATAAGAAATTTCCTTTGTAAATTTCTTTTTCTTTGTGGGGAGGTGTTACATAGCCTATGATTTCATCATCCTTTGTGTAATTCTAACGTACAGTATGCTGTATGTTTGATCACGAGCGTGTTCTACCTCACTCCCCCCGTCCTCCCTTATAGTAGAGTAAGTCGTTCTTTCTGTTGTTCAGAGCAGGAGTGTCAACTCTTTGTCCCCTCTGGCTTCATTTGCGCGTCCTTCTTACAAGTTGTATCAAGCTCTGCCGGCCCTTATATATTGAGCTCAGTTTCTGCATTAATTGCCACTTAGATCTACTCCTTATTTTGTTCACATCTCTGTCCTCCCCTGTACAGTTGTTATTATTGTGAGTGCTCAGGAAGTCTCCAGCCATCTAGCAGCTGTGTAATTTGAGTATAAGTGTTATTGCATTTTTTCTTGTACTGTGTAGCGTAACGTGTTAATTCTTAGGCCTAGTAAGGTTTTTGTGATTAATGTAAAGTTATGTCAACCAATTACTAATAATATTTTGTATCTGTAATAATATATCTTTCATTCACAGAGTATTATCTGGTATTGTCATTTTATCAGGACTGACTTAGATAAATTTACTCAAGCTAATTTCGTGTTAATAGAGGCTATTGCAGTTAACCATATATTTAACCTGTTTTTGCCATTACATTATCCTTGTGAGTCCTGAATGTTTTGTTGTTAGTTTGAGCATTAAACTTTAACTTGTAATTTTACCTAACTCTTTTGTTTTGAACCTGGAACTTTACGGGACAGTTTTCTCTGTTCCGTAACAATATATATATATATATATATATATATATATATATATATATATATATATATATATATATATATATATATATATATATATATATATATGTGTGTGTGTGTGTGTGTGTGCGATTTTCTGTTACCATGGAAACAAAAAAATATAATTAAGCGCTTTGGAAATCAATCTCACGAGAATTTGATGAGAGATATGAAAAATTAGGATGATCTTTTCCCCTCACTATTATCTTCTAAGTCGTCAGCATTTTATCATATCCCCGCGGCTTGTGTTTGTTACCATGGCAACGAGGGAAAGCTTTAAAGACTGATTAATTTATCGGAAATGGAATGAGTGATATACCGAATGATTATTTTTCTTGTTATTTTAAGTGTTGTATATTGTTTTTATTTATTATTATTATTTTTATTATTATTATTATTTATTCGTGTACCAGTACTGCTAGTACCACACTACAACTAATATTACTACTACTATTAATGTTACTACTACTACTACTAGTACTACTACTACTACTACTACTATTACTGCTGCTGCTGCTGCTGCTGCTGCTGCTTCTACTACTACTACTACTAGTACTACTGCTGCTGCTGTTGCTGCTGCTACTACTACAACGATTATTATTTTCCCCTCACAGACCCTCCACACTGATACACCGCCTGCAGCCACCTGGTATGAGATTGTGTTGCTGTGAAAACGAGGGGACGCAGTAATATCCTTCAAGAGAGAGAGAGAGAGAGAGAGAGAGAGAATTATCCTGTTCCTCTCCCCTGGCAAAGATCCCTAACCCTCTTTAAGCTCAGGTGATGGCCAGGTGTAGTCAGACTGGAAGCTGGATTTTGACTAGTATCCAAGGAGACTCAGCCTTACCTCATACCCTTGACTTGTCGAATTTCACGCCACCACGACTTAGTATTCCATCTGTGAGTCTTGCCCAGTCCCGTCGTGAAAACAGACAGAATATACAGCTTTTATATGTGTCTCTACTTTATCATCTCATTTATGTTGTTGTGGTGGGACGCTGTTGCCATGGAAACGTCTGGCTAGCTATGTTTATCTTGGAAGTCGCGATTGTGTGTGTGTGTGTGTGTGTGTGTGTGTGTGTGGTTCATCAGAATTATCCTAATCCTAACCTCTTCAGCCCGAGTACGTAATTTGTAGAGTATTCTTGCACCCGTTAAGTAATTATATTCGCCTGGGCAGGTATTGTCGTCGGTTTAGTAAGCTCACTAACACCACTTCCTTAGCGATTTATTTTGTATATTACATCTTACTGTCCTCTTCCGTGTAACATACAATGTTACACACACACACACACACACACACACACACACACACACACACACACAAACAAACACTGTGTTATATAAGAGTTTTTCCTTGGTTACATAGCTTCCTTTATTTGAAATGTATGGATAACTTTCATTAGTTATATTTCTGATCATTTTACTTACGACATTATGATAATTTTTCTGGACAGATATCTTAGCTACACGTCTTGCTAGAAAATTATAACTAATCTTATATGGAGGGTGTATTGCACGGTTAAATATTATAATGGACAATATGATATATCTACACAAATGAAGATGAATATTTAGTGATGGTACAACAGGTAAGGAGTCAGCACTGCGATATCCATCCACCTCCCTTCACCACATCTCACTTCCTTTCCCTTTTTCACATCCTCTCATTCATTTACGTCATAAAACTCTTCGTCTCATCCCCGCATCTTCTCCCCTTCCCTCTTCTTTCCTCTACTACCTGTTTTTCTCTTCTCCTCCTCCTCCTCCTCCTAATCTTTCTCTTTCGTCTTCCTCCTCTTTCATCTCTCACTTTTTCAATATTACTTCGTCTGTCCACATCTTCTCTTTTTCTCCTCAGCCACTGACCCCTCACTACCCCACACCCCATCTCTTTCTCTTTCTCTCTCTCTCTCTCTCTCTCTCTCTCTCTCTCTCTCTCTCTCTCTCTCTCTCTCACACACACACACACACACACACACACACACACACACACACACACACACACACAAAATCTCGCACTCCAGTCCCTTTGTCTTCGCTTCTCACTCATCCAGTCCTACTACATCTTATTTCCATACCTTCCATCATTCATCCACCTCTCTCTCATCCATCCCCACACTGCATCTTACATCACTGTCTTTTCTCACTCACACAACTCTGCTACATCTTGCCCCAGGTGTAGAAGAGGGACGCCTTCGTGTGGTGGCACTGATATAACCAGGCGGCTCCACTGCCTGGTTCTATAAACGTTTCTCAACTACCTCCCTATCCCTCAAAAAACGATGATGGTGGACTGCTCAAGGGTAGTTTAAACCTGCAGTCCACTGGGTTTACGTTTCTGAAAGCCTGGGGCCACAGCAACAACCAGGAAGCATCTGAGAGCGCATACCCCCGGCAATTCCAATGTCTGTGATTTAGTGCTGTTGTCAGGACTCTAAATTATCATAATACAATGCATAATAGATAGGAACATAAATGTTTAGTCTGAAGGTTGAATGAGAGTCAAGCTAAGGGTGGAAAGGAAATGTCGTTTGCAGTTTTCTCTGAGGATTGACAGACTGCAATGTGCCACCGGAAGAGCTACATACCTGTACACACAGACACACAGGCTTCTAGAAGATTCTAACTAACGTCCAGTACACATAACACAAGCTCTCCTATACAAGACAGGAGGAATTAAAGAGGCAGAAGAGAGAAAGAGAGACAGGGGTGAGAGGTTGTCCAGAGAGAGAGTGAGGAGGAGAAAGGGGGCAGGCTGAGATGTAGCAAGCAGGATGCTACTCACATACTTCACTCGTGTGTGATAGACTTTAGTTAATCTTTTCAAGAGAATAAAACTGTAAATAGTCCCATACTCATCTTTACCTCACCTGTCATAGCATGACAAAGGGAACTAAGATTATCTACTTACATACCTACTCACGTATAACTACGGCTCGTCCACGAGTACAATATATGCATACATGTTCTATAAAACTTACAACAATCTCTAAAAAGTGTCTACATATGATGGCGGCAGCGAACGTGCGAACCTCGTCTAAGAATCTACGTGAAGTTCTGCAAAAGGAGGTGAGGCGGTAACCAAGATCAGCTTCAGTTCTACAGTTGATTCTACATTATCAAGATAGAAAGCAAACATTACTACAAATCGAGCCACACGACACCTTGGCAGTAGTTTGACAAAATATTGTTACAAACAATCTTCCAATTTCTACAGTATGACTAACCAACGAACTACAACCACCAACGACAGCTACGGAACAAGCAAACAGAGCGAGAAGACTCACAACTCACAACCCACAACTCACAACTCACAAACCAGCACCCGACCCCACTCTTCTCTCCAACCACCCTCCGTCTCCATCACCACCACGCTAATGTAGAGGTGAAGAGGTCCGACACCGCCAGCAAAAAACACCACGCACCTCTGACCCAGGGACCTCGCTCACCACTTGTTACTCGTCGTTACTCACGCATTCTTACTCATACTCATTTACTCTCAACAGTTACCAAAGTGAGAAGTCGACGTTGTACGGTGAGGGTCGAGTATGACTGAGGTTTCTCCGCACTTTGGTCAACCCTGGTCTATCAACAAACCCTGGAGTTTCCGAGAGTGACCTCATCTATCAACACAGCCCTGAGTCTCTGAGAGTGACATCATCTACCTTTTAAGTGGGTGATTATACTTTTCGCTTATTTTCTCCCAGAGCTTAAAATTAGGTACAAACACCTTCTTTACTTATTTATATATATACATATACATACTTAATACCTTTCATTTATTATTATTCATTTATTCACATGCATAAAGTAAGTGTTTCATAACACCATTCCTTAGCAAAATGAGTTTATTTTAGCTGAGTGATATGACTGGAATATTTTCAACATCACCAGTTTTAGTGCCAGATGAAACACCGTGAACATTGACTGCCAATTCACAATTAGGAGAACAACAGGAAAACAAACCAATCACACAAAATTCTCCACAAAGTAAAGATAATGAAACAAATACTTCATTTTTTGATGATGATGATGATGATGATGATAATTAGGAAACTCCCTCTGATGTAGAAAGCGAAGACTAGCTCGGCCATACATATTTATGAAGAACCACTCAAGAAAGTTCACATGTCAGGAAAAACATATTCCACTAATCCTGCACATAACGACAGAACTCCAAGTGACCTTAACAACCAACCAAAATGGCTAACGAAGGCAATACCACAACTGAAACATCCCCACCTCATGTTTACGTTCATCACGAGGATAAAAACGTCCCAGAATTCTCAGGCACAGAAAAAGATCGCACTGATGTAATGTCTCACATAAACCAGTGAGAATAACTCTTTGTTAGGAGATATGTAACAGATGAAAATGAGAAAATTGCAATATTTTCCTCATGGATTAACCAGGAAAGATGTCCAGCAGGTGACTTACTTAGATCCGATAAACTCCTACGAGCTAAGACATATGAGGAGTTTAAGAAACAGTTTCTCAAGAAATTTTCTGGAGGTATAAACTTTTTTAAGGTATACCTCCAGAATATCATAAGACTATGGATCTTATGAGAGAACACACGACTAATCCTGTTGTAGATGAAATAACAGCAGATGTTTCCACAGTTAAGACACCATTATCAGCTACCATAGAGAATTCAAACTGGGTAACATCTGAAGGGAAAATGGCACCATTGCATGTCATAGACATCCTTGGTTATGTAGCTGCACTGTGTAAATAACCAGACAGGATTCAAAAGATAGCGAAGCCCGTACCTTACACCCCAGGAATGTGCTTGCTAGGTTTCATGAACGAGGTAGAGATGAATTGTTGCAGACCAGGGGTGACTGAAGCACAGTCGAATACTACCAGAGTGAGAATGACAGACGCATTGCCAGCCGTGAAAACAGCTACCCCAGACAAAGAACAAAATCGGTCACGACCCGAAAACAGACAGAACAAACAGCCACAAACTTCGAGGCAGTGATCACAGACACCAGGCAGTCACAAAAGTTTGCACACAGTCCAAGCAGAAGCCATGCCACAGAAAAATGTAAATATGGGAAGTCATCTCGAGGATCACATTCGGGAAATAGGTCCACTCAGTGTTATTACTGTGCAAATCCTGGACACACAAAGAATGAATGTTTATCAAAACAAAAGAAGATAGACAAAAGGCACAAGGGTGTGACCCATATTGCAGACATCACAAGTCCCATGGTCACTGGACCTCAAATTGTGAGACAGTGGAAAAACTGATTTCCATTTTTAAGTCGGGGGAAGGGCAAGCCACAGCAAAAAAACAACCAATCATAGATAAAGCCAAGTCTAAAATTCACATTGGAGGCATGTTGGGAAGTGAGTGTATCTTAATACCAGCTGTATGTGAAGATCAAAACATTTCAATATTCCTGGATACAGGCTCTCTAGTGAATTTAATAACACAAGAAGAATTTGATAGGATTTTTAGAAATAAGAAGAAAGTAACTTTCCTGGAAGAATCTGATTTAGACTTATATGAGATAGATGACAAATTACAGTAAAAGCATGGTACGGTTAGACATCAGTTTCATAGAGACTACAAGACCAATTTCTGCTATTTTCTATATAGTAGACTCTTAGCAATAAGAGCTAATATGTTGCTAGGTTTAAGAACAATGATAACAGAGAAAATAATTTTACTCCCACAAATGAATGGGATAGATTTTAATAATAAATTCATAGAGGAATTATCATCAGATTTCTCACTCATCATTAGTAGAGAACCAAAAAGAATTGGAGATATTACACATCTAAACAGAAATACACAAGCGGACGAGGGTACAGATGCACTTACACCACTCCCCACAGCCTCCCAGACTAGAGACCGAGGTAACAGTACTGACTTGAGAGTTTCTCCCGCCCATCTCACAAATGATGTAGGTATTCTTCCTCATACATGAAAGTTACCATAAAGAGGAAATTGAAGAATAGTATTGTTCTTGTCTTAGATGAATTATGCAAAGTGAAAGGAGTGTCAATAGAAAATACATTATGTCAGGAGGATAATGATGGGCAGACTCAGGTGTTCCTAATTAACCACATGAATGGAGAAGTACAGATGAAAAAGGGGACTTGTCTAGTCAGTATAGAGAAATGTCCTGCCCCTATAATGGAAATAATTACAGCTGGAACGACAAGTAAGATAAAATCTACGGAGAGAGAAAGCACAAAAGAAAATTTGGTTCACTCAGGACAATTTAACCCTTACCATCCCAAGCATTTTTGCAATTTTATACCCACCCAGTCCCGGATCAAAAACGGAACAAAATTATATTGCATAATACAATCCAAAAGGACATATGAATCAAGGAAAAGCAAAAAAAAGTACTCCTTATAGGAGAAACAAGTGCAGGATGGCCGTCCATTGTGTTTCTAGCCCAGTTTCCCAAACCGTGAGCTATGTTTTCCCACCCAGCTGGGCGGGATGAGAGAGAATGGGGAAGGAGAATGGGGGAATCCCTGTTCTCAATATCCTTCTCCATTGGCACATATTCTTCCCTAGAAGAGTCGTCCAGGTCTTCCTCTTCTATACAGTGCTCAACAAAAGTATTGCGCACCCTGCTCCCCTCCTACAAAACAAACCTTTCAACTATGGAAAAAACATGTAAATAATGCATTATAATTACGTTTAATGCTTGGTAGGGGTTCCTTTGCCCTTCTTCATGGACCTGAGACGTCGTGGAAGTGAAAGGGCGAGGTTCCTCAGGTGTTGGGGTGATATACTTGCCCAGGACTCACGAATGGCTGCTTCCAGCTTAGGCAGAGAGCTCACGTCCTTTCCTTGGAGATTCTTCTTTACGAGGTACCAGAGGTTTTCTATCAGGTTGATGTCTGGGCTATTGCCTGGCCAGTCTTTCATGAAGGAGACCTCGCAGTCACGAAGCCAGTTGGTGACAGATTTGGCTTTATGAGCAGGTGCAACGTCCTGCTGAAACACTCGTGCATCTGTGAGCTCGAAGGACTCAGGTAAATGATCACAAAGCAGCTCCAGGTAAACGTCCTGATTCACTCTGCAGTTCCTGGGAAGCACAACAAGCTTCTCCAAACTCTTACCAGAGAAACAACTCCATACCATTAGTGAATCAGGGTGTTTAACTGTGCTCTCCACATAACGGGGGTCAAGCGGGTCACTACCTCTGTGCCGGTACACTTGAGCTCCTCGATTACAGGTAACGGTAAATGTTGCCTCATCAGACCACAACACTGACAACCATTGGTCCTCACCCCAGGTAAGGTACTTGTTAGCAAAGGCAAGCCTACATAGTCGCTGGTTACGTGTAAGAAGAGGCTTTTTCACAGGCCTGTGGCTTGTGTAACCAAGTTCATAGACTCCTCGAGAAACTGTGTGCACTGAAACCTCGCCAGACACTTCTGGGTTGCTCTCCTTAATTCTCCTTGCAGTCACACGAGGATTAGACTCCACTGCACGTTTTAGCACATTAACAGACCTCGGGGAAGTTTTTCTGGGCCTACCAGACCGTGGTTTCTTTGTAGGAACATCACCACTATTTCCCACTCTCTAACGGACACACCACCTCCACACTGTCGACAGCGCCACACCAACCAAATCACTAATTTCCTTCGTGGGGTGGCCTACCTCCTTTAGAGCAATGATCTGTGATATTAATTCACTCGACAATTCACGGGTAGGGGCCACAGTAAAGTAGCGAAAGCCAAAACACTGCGGGTCACTAGGTAAAAAATGGCGCAACAAGAAAGCAAGACTCAGCCGGGTTCCCCTCTCTCACACAGCCTGCAGGCAACTGAGGTGCCAGCCAGCCAGCGTGCAGTAAGGCCTCAGGCTGCCGTGACGTCATGTTAGCGCCCAAAACTTCTGGCTATATTTTTTCTCCAAGAAAAAGATGATTCTTTTTTCGCCAAAAGTATTGCGCGCACTGACATAGGTGCGCAATACTTTTGTTGAGCACTGTAAAATCACTAAATGAAGGGACAGAGGGTCCATGTGACAGTTTCAACTGCCTCCTCCAGCCCAGTGAGGAGGAAAAATGGCATGACTTCCACGACAATCTAACACTGTGACTGACAGTGGCACGCTGATGTCACCCAGCCATGCAGAACCAAACTCAGTGCTACAAGTGCTTGTGCACAATGTTGCCAATAAACTAAGCTACTCCTTAGCAAAAAATAACTAGACTGAAGCAGTTAGAGACATGTTACAGCGCTCGAATTTTGCTGTCGGCACCATCACGTTGCTGGGATTACTCGAGACGTTTTGTACCGTCGGCACCGTGCCGATGGCGGGATTGTACAGTTTAATGAAGAAACTGATCTCTTAGATTTATTACAAAAACACTGACAAACAGTAGCATTACCTGGAGAGCAATTAGGGTGTACTAACCTGATTAATCACAAGAGTAATGTGCACCCAGACACACGACCTAATTTTGTACCTGCCTATAGAGTTCCTCAATCACAACGTACCTTTGCAAACAAGTATGTTGATGAAATACTAAAACTGGGTATTACTGAGCCATCAGTCTCCTCGTGGAATGCCTGATTATTTTTCATGCCCAAACGAAACGGAGAAACGCATGCGGTAGTAGATTACCATAAACTGAATAATCACACAATCCCAGACCGATTTCCCATCCCATTGCTAAGTGACGTCTTGCAAAATATTGGACCAGAAAATAATGTATTTTCCACAATCGATTTTCTTAATGGCTATTATCAAATAGCATTAGATGAGGAGCCACGTAAATACACTGCCTTCACCACAAATACAGGGCATTACCAATACAAACGAATGCCAGTGGGATTAAGGACAGTGCCAGGAACATTTCAAAGACTCATGAATTATGTATTGTCTGAAATCCTAGGAAAAGGAATATTTGTATATCTTGATGACATAATTTAGGCCACAAGCTAAATGCAGAAGGAATCCATATGTCTGAGGACAAAATACAGGTAGTAAGGGATTTCCCTGAACCCACAAATATTGAGGAAGTAAGACATTTTTTAGGTTTGGCGGGATATTATCTATCTTTTATCCAACAGTTCTTTCATATAGCTTTTCCTCTTTTACAGCTACACAAAAAAGATGCTATATTCCAGTGGGGAGAGGAACAAAAACCAGCATTTAATGAATTAAAAGATAAACTTACAGGTGCACCATGCTTAGCTTATCCTGATTTCACAAAACCATTTATAATTTGCACAGATGGATCTATTAAAGTATTAGGGGCTGTACTGATGCAAGAAGATAAGCCAGTAGACAAATAAAAGGTGCAGAGAAAAATTATTGCACTACAGACTTAGAGGCACTTGCAATGGTCTTTGCATTACAAAAGTTTCAAGATTTGGTATATGGTTACGAAATTCACCTTTTTACCGACCATAAACCTGTCGTGGGCATAGGACAAGAAAAACTCCTCTCTGGGAGGAGAGCAAGATGGAAATGCACCACTGAAAGCTGTAATGTACATATTCACTACATACAAGGCCAAATAAATTTAGCTGCTGATGCACTATCTAGGAATCCAATGAGAATTCATGTTGCGACATTAGATCTCGAGGGAAACATCCCAAACCATGATGAAATCGTGAAAGTACAGAGACTTGATCCAACATGGTCTGAAGTCATATATAAACTGGGAAGTGGTGAGGATATACAATTACCAAAGCTACATACACCACTTGAACAGTTCACAATAGTCAATAATGCCTTACACTTAAACCCAGGACAACCGAAACACCGAAGAAATAATATGCAGTTAGTGGTACAGTCGCGAGCAGATGAAATGGAGACACCAGCACACACACCTCTGGGTCGCTTCTACCCGACGAGTTACGGGAGAGTGAGAGAGGGAGGGGGGTGTATGGAGGGGCTGGTGGTGGGAAAAAGATCAAGAGAGGGAAGGGAAGGGAAGGGAGGAGAGGAGGGGCGGCAATAACCATGGCTGTCAAGGTCTTACTTTATCTTGATTATGGATTAATGTTTGATTTTGGGAGAGCTTAATTAATCATGATGTCAATCACATCACTGATAATGGGTTTTAATTCAAAACTGTTTTCTCTTGAAGCCAGAGAGTAGTTTGTTGTGTCATAGATGAAGTTGGCACCTTTGCAGCTGAACTGTGGCTTCATAAGATTCTATACAACAGGCAAAGCGTTAACCTAATGGTTCATATTGGCTAAACCTCCCATTCCTCTTACCACCAGCCCCTACCCCCAGAGTCTCCCATCTCCTTTCTTTCTCTCTCCTCCCCTCCACCCGTGCCAAATTATAATAGGCTTTTCTGTCTCAAAAGTATCCCTCCCCAGGTGCGAGTTCCATTCGAGGGGTTCATTGGTGAGAGGTGAAACTGGAAGGGGTTCAAGAGGGAGGGGGTAACACCTGTTTGAGCGGTGTGGTGGAAAATATTGGGGAATGAGGAGAATAGTAATGTAGTCATAAGCCAAAGGTCAAGAAAATATGGGCACGTCGGGTTAACACTTCTCTGTGATGGTTCTGGTGCCCAACAATTAATGGATGAACATTTTAATAGGTTGATTGTGCTCGTCATTCAGGATGTCAGCATAAATATGTCTTGCTATATTTCATCTGACTCTAGCCATGATTATACACATTTTTTAACTTGAGAATGCTAGGGATCAAAAGCATATGAAACCGAATTAGATGGATTTCACATTTACAAAGCTATGTATTGATTTTTAGTTAAGTCATCATACGTCAGATTACAATTTCTTTAATGAATGGGCTATTTTCAGTGCTTAATGTGTTTTAGCAATAATTATTAATAATATAAAATACGAGAACCACAGGTATTCATGTTTTTTATGATAAAAGAAAATTGTGAGGAACGGAGTGAGACAAACCCTCTTGCAGAATATAAGCTCATTTCTGGTGAAGTGAGGGTTCCATTCATGTGAACCGCAGTTCCCTTTATACACACACACACACACACACACACACACACACACACACACACACCAGGAATGTTGCCAGAATGGGAATAATGACTAACAAACTCGTCAATATCAAAATGTGATGCCTGGCAACCACCTTCATTCTCAGACAGCCAAGACTGTTTCTCCCTCCCCTTCCACTCACCAAAAGCTCTCCCCCTCCCCCCCTCCCTCCCCAGCCTACCATCTCCTTTCTTCCTCTCTCACTCCCTGTCCCTCTTCAACTCGGCGTAGCCATTGTGAAACTTTAGGTTAACGATTTAGCTCTTGCCTTGATTCTTATGAAGCCACAGTTGAGCTGCGAAGCTAGCCATATCTTCATGTGTAATACAATATATTGCTCTCTCGCTTAAATGGAAAACAACTTAAAGTTACAAACCCATTACCTTATCAGTGATATGTATGACATCATGATTAATTAAGCTCGGCCAAAGTCAATCCTACATCCTTAAGATAAAGTAAAACCTGGACAGCCATGGTTACGCCTCTCGTACCCTCCCCTGCCCTTTCTCCCTCCACCAGCCCCTCCATTCCCTCCCCCCCTCCCTTCTTCCTCTCTCACTCCCCTCCCCCCCACACCCAGTAACTAGTCAGGTAGAAGCGACCCAGAGGTGTGTGTGCTGGTGTCTCCATTTCATCTGCTCGCGACTGTACCTAATGATATGATACTTCAAGTATTAAGAACGATACACGATTGTCCACAAGCAGGACATCCTGGAAACGATAGGACATTTAAACAAGCCTGGCTGTTATACTACTGGCCATCTTTACAAAAAGATATATACAATCATATAGACAGATGCGAGTCATGTGCAAAACACAAAGGCTACACGTTAACACCTGGAACTATAGGTAAATACCCTGTATCACATCAACCGTGGGACGTTGTCGTGGTTGACTTACTCAAGTTACCATTACCATACAGTAACAACCAGCACCCATTCATTGCAACAAATAATTTCTCACTATATGTGTTTTTAGCCCCAGTTAAGGATAAGACAGAAGAAACAGTGGCAAAAGCAATCATAGATAATATCATACGTCGCTTCACGACCCTAAAGGTACTAATAAGTGATAATGGAGCTAAATTTAATTCTGAAATCTTGCAAGAAATATGTAAACAATACAGTATCAAAATGGTTAATGTTTTAGCCTATCACCCAGCATCCACTAGTTTAGTAGAGAGACAAAACAAATAAGTATTGGATGTGCTACGACATATTCTTAGTGAAAATTATGCAAGCTGGGATGATTGGATTCCCAGAGTAGAAGCATTAATTAATGGATCTATAAATAAGTCTATAGGAGACACACCACATTTCATTGTCTACTGGACAGATAAAAAATTACCGTGCGAAACTCTCGGAAGTGAAAATCTGCCTATATACTAACTATGATGAATATCCTATACTCCGTTTGCGTGAATCCAGGATATACAGAAGAGGGTGAAAAAACAATTATCAATGACCAAGGAAGAAATGACGGAGTCATTCAATAAAAAGGCAACAGAATCAACTATCAGCTTAGGAGACATTGTCTATGGTATTCATGCTAGAGACAATAAACTATCACCGAAATTTGAAGGTCCAGACAGAGTAATTAAAAAGACAGCAAACAAGGTAGTAATTAGGTCACCGTCGAGTGTCGAAGAAAAACAAATTCAAGTTGATCATTAAAATGGGTCCCAAGAGAATTAGCCAGCAACTATACAACCTTGGACACCACCGAAAAACGGAACAATAGCTATGACACCAATCAAGAGGGCAACAGTACTTACAAAAATTAAGATCACATAACAAACAAACAAACATAGGTGTAACTGTTGCTATAAATGCTACAGTACAGCATTCACATGATGTAGGTATCAATTCAAATTCCTTCTATAAGTGAAACAAGCAAGTTACTGTTCTCCATGGACCAACTGTAATGCACATCATCACTATCATCGACCACAGCATGACTGGATTAGCTAATTAATAGATTTTTTATTTTTTGTTCGGTAGGTAGCGATGAAGTGACTTACTGTATACTATGGATGCTCATCTATATAGCATGAGGATCAGCTCAGTTAGACCCTCAACATATAGTAAGGCAAGGATGTCTCATAGCCCCTGCGGCCTCGACATCAATCGTGAGACATCATGAGTACCGAAATCAGTTTGGAGGCATTACATGAATTATCTTCGTTGTTAGAGAACACCGCCAAGCCACCGAGGACACTGGAAATTGCGTTAAGAAGTTCTATTTCAGAAGCTCATATTACAGAGGAAGTGACTGAAATCGTGAAGTTAGTGTAATGGAAGCTTGAATATACCAAAACAACCATGCACATCATGATCCAAGATCTCCCATCTCGTGGAACGGAGACATTCATGGATTCGAACATCACACACAAGCATGAAAGACACGGTTTGTTCGACCTGGGTGGTGCAAATCTAAGGAACATTTTAGGATTGGATACAGAAGATCTTCAAGAAATGAACAACAAATTTAATAAAATAGCTCAGGTACTAACATATCAAAACAAGTTAGCTGACGCTCAAAACACAGTATTGAAGACTATCGTGAAAAATCTAAGAAATGCGGAAAGTATAACTCACCAGAGTGTGACCAAAGTAAATGCCATGGAAGGAAACATGACACTTTTCCAACACTTCTCAGTAATCATGGAACACATTGACTTAATAATACTACAGTTAGACAACACTTGAATTCATTACAGGGCACTCATGCAAGGTATTGCAAATGCTGGTAATGGCAGAATCACCATTAACCTGCTTCCAGTTTGCGAACTATGTCAGATTATCATTCAAGGTACGAGTATGTTCAGCTCATATTATGTGTATAGCCCAGCTCCAACTGTCTTTATAATCCTCTGTATTGCATTTGGTATATTACTGTTGGCTATGTACAGGATGCAAGCAAGGATTGCAAACTTAGAGTCAGTATTCACTGGAGGAAGAGTGAACATTCAAGTGAGACCCCATGAGGGAAATGTGTATAATATGTAAATAGTGTAAAAGAGAGAGAGAGAGAGAGAGAGAGAGAGAGAGAGAGAGAGAGAGAGAGAGAGAGAGAAGTGACGAAAATTATGGGATGACACATGAATTAATATTACCTGATATACAAGTATCCAATTCATATAACATCATTATATCTCATATAGATGCATTACACACATATTAATAACTCTTCCTATAATCTTGGCATTGTACTGCTTTTGCATATATGCGTATGTCTGTTATACATACACATTTTACAATATGTTATACAATATTCTATAATCAATTTTACTATAGTGTATTTGCTCCATTGTGTATACAACATATTTACGATGTATTATGTTTCTAGAATACTATTGTCAGTACAATATTATCATGAATATTATGTCTATACAGTATTATAATCAATACTATGTATTAATAGATTGGAATGTGTAATTGCTACATGCTGTTGTAGATTCACCAGCTGGTGTGACCGAGCGATGTCAGGACTCTACATTATCATAATACAGTGCATAAAAGATAGGAACATAAATGTGTACTCTGAAGGTTGAATGAAAGTCAGGCTAGGGGTGGAAAGGAAATGTCGTTTGCAGGTTTCTCTGAGGGATGCCAGACTGTAATGTGTCACTGGAAACGCTTAATATACACAGACACACAGGCTGCAAGAAGATTCTAACAAACGTCCAGTACACGTGACACAAGCTCTTCTATACAAGAAGTGGGGAATTAGAGAGGAAGACGAGAAAGAGAGAGAGAGAGACGGGTGAGAGATTGTCGAGAGAGAGAGAGAGAGAGAGAGAGAGAGAGAGAGACAGAGAGACAGAGACAGAGACAGAGAGAGAGCGAGGAGGAGAAAGGGGGCAGGCTGAGATGTAGCAAGCAGGATGCTACTCACATACTTCACTCGTGTGTGATAGATTTTAGTTAATCTTTTCAAGAGAATAAAACTGTAAATAGTCCCGTACTCATCTTTACCTCTCCTGTAATAGCATGACAAAGGGAACTAAAATTATCTACTTACATACCTACTCACGTATAATTGCGGCCCGTCCACGAGTACAATATACACATACGTATTCTACAAAAATTACTACAAGCTCTCCAAACTGTCTACACTGGAATTCCTCTTTCCTGCCAGACGAATCTTTTTACGATATCACGTAGTCAGTTAATTCTACTTAGCCTGTACTGTTACTCAGGTTTGCAAAGCGCATACCTCCGCTAAAGCCAATAAAATACATGAATTCCTGCAGTCGGATCCAGATTCCAATCAAAATCTAATCAACTCTTCCTTGACTCACTGCCCACTTATGCACCAAATTTCACTGATATCCGACAACAAGTTTTTGAGATAACTTGTGCACAAACAGACATACAGACATGGATGAATACAGACGGGAGGCAAGTACGAGTACATCTTGTTTCCTTCCCACCCCCTCCCTTATCCCCTGCTTCTCATCCCCTCACCCTCACAACACGCTCTCTCTCTCTCTCTCTCTCTCTCTCTCTCTCTCTCTCTCTCCTACCACACCACCTCATCCCCCTCTCCCCCCTCTTTCCTCCCACACTCCCCTCCCTCTACCACCTCCTCCTTCCTCTCCCCATCTCCTCCTCAAAGAAAGTGAAGAATAATCTAAATCTGGTTCACGCTTTTTTCTCATTTCACCGGATCTGTTGAAGGTGTAGCCGCCAAAAGTCAGGAGGACCAATGTCTTGTTAGTTGCAAATACTTAAAGCCTTTGAGACTGTGGCGGCTTATGTGATTTGTACAACTTATACTCTCTCTCTCTCTCTCTCTCTCTCTCTCTCTCTCTCTCTCTCTCTCTCTCTCTCTCTCTCTCTCTCTCTCTCTCTCTCTCTCTCTCAGTAAAGTGTGTGTACTATTTTTCCTATGTCCCCTACCTGCCTCATTCTCTATTCAGTCCTCCTTCCTTTCCACTCGGTCCAGCTTTCTCCTCTTTCTGCTCTGTTCAGCTTTCCTTCCCTCCCACTCTATTTCTATTTCCTTCCCACATTCTTCCTTCATTTTTTTGTCGTATTATGTGCCTCTTCTTTCCGTTAGGTCTGGTTCTCTCACCGTATTTTTCCACCCAACACCTCTCTGTTTCCCTTTGATCTTTATCCTCGTGCTCCTCTCCTGCTCCAGGGATTATCTTATTTCTGTGGCATTTTCTCTCCTGTTACTCACCATCTTCCTGACCTTCTCCACCAGCTCTTCATTGACCCTAATTCTCTCTTTATATTTCTTGAAGTGCTGGCCCTTCACGTGGTGTCACCGATATAACGAGGCGGTAGAGCTGCCTGGTGATGCTAACGTCCCTCAACTCCCTCCTCTCCCCCCCAGAGGAGGATGGTGGGCTCCAGGAGAGAGGTAACTTCAGTCTGAAGTCCACTGGGTTCACATATGGTGGAGGTGGTGATGGCGATGGTGGTGGTGGTGGTGGTGATGGTGGTGGTGGTGATTGTGGTGGTGGTGGTGATGATGGTAGCAGTGGTGGTGGAGGTGGTGAATGTCATTTTATTTGTTAGATGTCAAATCCACTAATGCCTACATGCGTACACACACACATACATACATATACATACATACATACATACTGTACATACATACACACAGACATTCATACACATACATCCATACACACATACAAATGTAAAGCCTGCCGAATAAGTTCGCGAAAATGTCCGAGAGAGCCACTATAAGGTGGAGATCTAACACTGCACCGTATGAGATGCCGTATATGTAAGGTTTATAATCGATTGGCTTATGACAAAGAAAAAACAAAAAACTCTTACATATTGCAGTATGATATAATTAGGACGAGATACAGGACAAGGATAAGAATTTTAATATAAAACGGTCGTTGTAATGTTAACAGTAGTAAAATCACACATGGGCTAATCTGTCGCAGTTGTCGTACTGTGATGCATGCCGAATGTTAAGGTATGCATGAAAGATTAAATTGACTACATAACGCTAACCATTTCAGTTGTTATAATTTAGATATAATGGCATTACTCAATGCTTCATTATAAAGGTTAAGTATAACACAAATAATTCCAGACTATGTTTATTGCTGCTTGCAGTCACAAGTGAAGGAGAGAGGCCAAAGGATGGATAAGGCGGAGAGAAACACGGAAACGGATGAATAAAATATATTCTGAGATTAATACGAGTAACTGAAGGGTTCTGAAGTAGTTAACAATGGGAGCAGAGCAGAAATTATTGTGATGCGATAAACTGGTTAATAAAACCAATTACTATCACCACAGTGTTACATATCAATGCTAATCTCATCTGCGGTACGCATTGATATCGACGTATTACAGGTGATAGGGACGGCCTTATCACTTATTAGCACTTTTCTATTCGTCGTCATATGCAAACTCACTTTAATGCCCTGACCGCTAAACGCACACTCTTCCTACATTGTTGTTCATCGCTTCGGTTTCAAATCATAGTTGAAAAAGTGTTATCCATACCAACTTCGAAACATATATATGAAGGTGTAGTTCCTCGATGGTTTGGCGGCACAGTAACCGGGACTCCATACAGCCAACATCAGGAGCAAGTATATCAGCACTTCAAATGGACAGACGTCACGATAAACTAACTCTGAGAGGTAGAATTATCGGTCTGAAGGAAGGTGGAATGTCCGCCCCTGATATACTGTAGGCTAGCAGTGGAACTTGGAGTTTCGGAGAGTACGTTTACAAGTGGTGGAAGAGATGGCTTGAGGAGGGCAATTTAGGAGATCATCCAAGGTCAGGCGCACCCAAAAAAACCACAGCTGCGGAAGATCAGAGAATCCTTGCAGCAGTAGCGGAGAATCCCATGACCAATGCTGTAGCTCTCCGGGATGACCTGCAACTCCAGGTTTCAGTCTGTACTGTGCGAAACCGACTTCACAAAGCTGGTGTGCATCATAGGAATCTTGCAAAAAAGGAAAAACTTGCTGAGTGGCACCAGTTGGACAAGCTTCGCGTCACACAGCGCTACGTGCGAGAGGATATGCAGTTTTGGGGATGGGTTATATTCTCGGACGAGAAAACGTTTTCATCCAACACACATGGAAGGCAACATTGCTGGTGCCCAAATGGGATCAGATACGCACCTGAGAATATCTATGAGGTCGCTAGAAGTGGTTACGTCACCTGTAACGTCTGGGGATGGCTTCAGTTATATGGGATAGGGGAACTGGTCGACACTGAAGGCAGTTTCACTGCAGAGACGTATCTTGAGATACTGGAGGATGTGATGCTACCCTTGGTTCGTGCAGTGGCTCTACCCTACCCAGAAAGGATAGTGTTTGTGCAGATAAGAGAAACAAATAGAGCTTGAATACCCCTTCCCCTGTCAGCATTATCCTCCAAGTTTGCTCATATACACTCATCATTCTATTTCACATACTACATCTTCGATATATTCCACAAAATTTCTCTCATTGCACATGATATGATGTTCCCACATATTAATATATTCTGCTTCTCTCCCATGACTTAAGAATCTCCCTGTTTGGCACTGTTCAAATCTCCCTCATTCTCCTGGTCTGAGGGAGCTAAGCGATACTGGACCTTCTTCCCCTCCACAACACAGCTCAAATGGGACACTACATGGCATCCCATCTAAGCTCTGTTTTGGAGAAGATGGGACACTTCATGGCATCCCATCTGAGCTGTGTTGTGGAGGGGAAGAAGGTCGAATATCGCTTAGCCCTTCAAACCAGGAGAAAGAGGGAGATTTGAACAGGACAAAACAGGCAGAATCTCAGATTCGGGTTCATGTTTATGTTAACCTTCTGCCAGTGGACGCCTTTAAAAGGCTAACAATAAACAAGTTTTCCATATGGGATTATAATGTTATGTTACATTTTCATTTTGTGTTAGGACAAGTGCCCTGTCCATACAGCAGGTATCGTTCGCCGATGGTTTGTTGAGCAACCGTCCATTGAGCTGCTGCTGGACTGGTCGTCGAAGGGATGTGACATGAATCCCATTGATAACTGCTTGGGCCTGATGGTGAGCACAAGGGAGCAACGCCTGGAGAGAACTAGGGGCCAAGTCGTGCAGCATGTCATGCAGGAATTGGAAGCGCTTCGCAGAAATCAAGCGACCATTTACAACTTGGTGTCATCAATGCCTAACAGGTTACTGGAGGTCATTGACGCTGAAGGAGGATGGTAAAGTTATTAGGCTTCTACTCTCTCACCATCTCCCCTCAACGACCTATTTCCTATCATCCCCTAACATTACAAGAACATAGAATTACAATGTTGTAAGGTAAATAAATTATTTTCTTTTGTAAGGGTGCTGTGTTTTATTTCGTTTTATATCGTTTACACACGAAGCACATCTTGAAAAAAAATGCATATTGAAACAGACAAGTATTATTAATTTAAATGACTTTAAACTAAATGGATCACGGATTGGCAGCTGGTTTAGGCATACAAAGTGGCAGTTGACGATATCGACACTTGCAGACGGTTACTGCCTCATCGTGACCAAATTTACATTGAGTAATAAATATAAGACACTTGAATTACCCGATAACTGAAAATATTTTGAATGCCTGGGAATGATGAATGTGACCCTCTACTCCACTCACTCCTTCCCATATGATCTCAGGCATTCTCTGACGAAAGACGACCTCTCTCCCCCTTCCCTCCTTACCTCTTTCCAACTCCCCTCCTTACAGCTCTCCTCCTTCCTTTCACATTGTTGGTTGTCATGCAGAACCATGACAGCCTCAGTCAACGGGAAAGGAGGATGGATGAAAATATAAGCACGGCCGTATAATCACGTTAGCGGATTTTACTGCATTTTACTTGTCAGCAAAAGAATGCATAACACAGTGACAAAAAATATTAATATTAATGTTAACAGACTTAATAAAGTAATAAAACACCTAATACTTTCTTTTCCATCACATTAGGTGTGTGCTTGAGTTGTGTGTAGTGAAGCACCTCACAGTACGGTAGGCAACAGCTACGGTTTATTGTACGTTTGGAAGTGAGGTGTCACCACCGTCGCCAGACCCGTACCCATACCCAACAACTGTCGAGTCTCCGCGAATATATTCGACAGTCTGTACATACATTCACATATACATACACACACACACATACATACATACATACATATACACAAATTTACGTCTTACAGAGAGAGAGAGAGAGAGAGAGAGAGAGAGAGAGAGAGAGAGAGAATAATGTTCACAAGCACTCACGGACAGAAATGCACACAGAGTACATCATTTATTACACAGGGATAACATTACGTACTATTCAGTACTGTGCCAGGCAGGGCTGGTCATACGCAGTACACAGTATGGTATCCATGCACTCTTCGGATCGTACTTTCGTCCCTAACACCATTTCCTAAGCGATTTATATTATTGCATCTTACTGTCCTCTCCTGTGTTACATAAATCTCTCCAGTATGGCCATACTCTCCTTAACGTACGAAACGATGTTAACCAGCCATATCCAAAAATAAATCGCTAAGGAAGAGGTGTTGGGGAGCTTCCATACCCAACGAGAATACGTGCCTTTGCCCACCACTCACTGTGCATGAAGAGGTAGTAACACAAATGCTCTCTCTCTCTCTCTCTCTCTCTCTCTCTCTCTCTCTCTCCATACATACGGCAAAGTGAAATAAAAAATGTTTTGGGATACATTCTCTCTCTCTCTCTCTCTCTCTCTCTCTCTCTCTCTCTCTCTCTCTCTCTCTCTCTCTCTCTCTTTCCATACATACATACAGCAAAGTGAAATAAAAATGTTTTGGGATACATTCTCTCTCTCTCTCTCTCTCTCTCTCTCTCTCTCTCTCTCTCAGTAAAGTGTGTGTACTATTTTTCCTATGTCCCCTACCTGCCTCATTCTCTATTCAGTCCTCCTTCCTTTCCACTCGGTCCAGCTTTCTCTTTTTTCTGCTCTGTTCAGCTTTCCTTCCCTCCCACTCTATTTCTATTTCCTTCCCACATTCTTCCTTCATTTTTTTGTCGTATTATGTGCCTCTTCTTTCCGTTAGGTCTGGTTCTCTCACCGTATTTTTCCACCCAACACCTCTCTGTTTCCCTTTGATCTTTATCCTCGTGCTCCTCTCCTGCTCCAGGGATTATCTTATTTCTGTGGCATTTTCTCTCCTGTTACTCACCATCTTCCTGACCTTCTCCACCAGCTCTTCATTGACCCTAATTCTCTCTTTATATTTCTTGAAGTGCTGGCCCTTCACGTGGTGTCACCGATACAACGAGGCGGAAGAGCTGCCTGGTGATGCTAACGTCCCTCAACTCCCTCCTCTCCCCCCCAGAGGAGGAGGATGGTGGGCCCCAGGAGAGAGGTAACTTCAGTCTGTAGTCCACTGGGTTCACATATGATGGTGGTGGTGGTGTTGGCGGTGGTGATGATGATGGTGGTGATGGTGTGCGAAAGTACTGATCATGGTGGTAATTGTTGTGGTGTGAATGTGGTTGAGGTGGTGGTGGTGCTGATGGTGGTAGTAGTGGTGGTGGTGGTGGTAGAAGTGGTGATGGTTGCAGTAGTGGTGCTGGTTGCAGTAGTGGTGGTGGTGGTGAAGGTGTTAGAAGTGGTGGTGATGGTGATAGTAGTGGTGGTGGTGGTGGTGGTGAAGTTGTTAGAAGTGGTGGTGATGGTGATAGTAGTGGTGGTGGTGGTGGTGGATGTCATTCGTTTGATGTCAAATCCACTAATACCTACATGAGTACACACGTACTTACATACATACATACTGTACATACATTCATACATATAAGTACATACGTACGTTCATACATATACATACTGTAGATACATACATACATACATGAATACATAAATACACATACACACATACATACATACGTACACACATACATATATACATACTGTTACGGAACAGCGAAAGATAATGTACACTTTAAGTGAGAATACTAAAAATCACTACTGTCCCGTAAAGTTCCAGGTTCAAAACAAAAGAGTTAGGTAAAATTACAAGTTAAAGTTTAATGCACAAACTAACAACAAAACATTCAGGACTCATAAGGATAATGTAATGGCAAAAAACAATTAAATATATGGTTAACTGCAATAGCCTCTATTAACACGAAATTAGCATGAGTAAATTTATCTAAGTCAGCCCTGATAAAATGAAAATACACTGGGTAATGCTCAGTTAATGCCAGATATATTATTACAGATACAAAATATTATTAAAAATGATGGCTGACAATAAGAACCTTACATGAATTACAAAAACCTTACTAAACCTAAGAATCAACCTTATGCTACACAGTACAAGAAAAAATGCAATAACACTTATACTCAAATTACACAGCTGCTAGATGGTTGGAGACTTCCTGAGCACTCACAATAATAACTGTACAGGGGAGGACAGAGATGTGAACAAAATGAGGAGTAGATCTAAGTGGCAATAATGCTGAGACTGAGCTCATTATATAGGGGCCAGCAGAACTTGATACAACTTGTAAGAAGGACGCGCAAATGAAGCCATGGGGACAAAGAGTTGACAATCCCGCTCTGAACAACAGAAAGAACGACTTACTCTACTATAACGGTAGAAGGGGGGGACTGAGGCAGAACACGCTCGTGATCAAACATGCAGCATATTGTACGTTAAAATTACACAAAGGATGATGAAATCATAGGCTATGTAACACCTCCCCACAAAGAAAAAGAAATTTACAAAGGAAATTTCTTATTACTCAAAAACAATCTGTCTAAAGTCTGATAAGCAATCTGCAATAACATTTTCTTTCCCCTTGACATGTTGTATGTCTAATGAATACTCCTGAAGAAGTAGACTCCATCTTGTCAATCTCTGATTTTTATCTTTAAACTTACTAAGGAATTTCAGTGGGTTATGATCGGTATAAATGACTATGGGGTCAAATCCAGAACACAAACAAATTGAAAAATGCTGTAAACCCAAAATCAAGGCCAAAAGCTCTTTCTCAATAGTTGAGTAGTTCTTTTGAGGTGGAGTGAACTTCTTACTGTAGTAAGATACAGGGTGTTCAATACCCTGATCATCCTCTTGCAGCAAAACAGCCCCAGCTCCTGTATCACTTGCATCAACAGCCATCTTAAAAGGCTTAGCAAAATTTGGAGTAGCGAGCACTGGCTGACTTAATAGGATAGCTTTAAGTTTGTTGAAAGAGGATTCACAGTTATCGGTCCAGACAAATTTAACTCCCTTTTTCAGTAGGTCTGTAAGTGGTGATACAAGAATTGAAAATTTAAGAACAAATCTCCTGTAATAACCTACCATTCCCAAAAATCTTTGTAGCTCTTTCCTACTTTTAGGTCTGGGAAGATCACTTATAACCTGAACCTTAGCTGCTGGTGGTGCAACATGTCCATCACCAATTACGTACCCAAGGTACTGAACTTTAGCTTGACCAAACTCACACTTTGATAAATTAGCTACAAGATTAGCCTGAACTAAACGCTCAAGAAATTTACTGACATGGCATAGGTGATCTTTCCAGTTGTCACTGAAGATTAATACATCATCAATATAAACAACACACCCTGCCAAACCCTCTGTTACAACATTCATGAGCTTCTGAAATATGGCTGGTGCATTCTTCATACCATATGGCATTACAGAACATGCAAAAGTCTTTCCTAGTGTTACAAAACATGAGATCTCCCTAGCACGTTCAGTCATAGGTACTTGCCAGTATCCCTTTAACAAATCAAACTTACTTATGTACCTAGCCTTTCCGATCTTGTCTATGCAATCTTCAACACGAGGGAGAGGGTAAGTGTCTGTTTTGGTTATCTGATTAACACGTCTGTAGTCGATGCAAAGCCGCTGTGACCCACCTGGCTTAGGGACTAAAGTGACAGGAGAACTCCACTCGCTCTGACAGGGCTCAATCATCTTGTGGTCCTACAGGTAGCCAAGCTCCTTCTGGATGAGAGGAACTTTCACTGGGTTCACACAGTAAGGAGGCAATTTAATTGGCTTTGCGTCTCCAACATCGACATCATGCATCAACACAGTGGTTCTTCCTGGAGTAGCACGGAACACTTCCGGGTACTCTTGCAGTAATGCCGAAAACTCCTGCCTTTCCTCGGGAGGTAGATGAGAAAGCTTAGTCTGGAGATCATTCATGATATCAGGATTCTTCCCCAAACTATCACTCAGGCTCATGCTGCATGGGAGAGCTTCACTTGCAGACTCGGGTGGAACAGCTACAGTGCAGACTGGGTTATTTTCGTCCTGCCTGTGATATAACTTTAGCATGTTGATGTGACATAGTTGCTTGTTCTTTCTACGATCTGGTGTGGCGATGACATAGTTGACATCACTGAGTTTCTTCTCCACGAAATAAGGACCACTAAACTTGGCTTGAAGAGGTTGCCCATGCACTGGTAGCAGAATCAAAACCTGATCTCCTGGCTGAAAGTGGCGTAACCTGGACTTCTTATCATACCAAGTCCTCATCTTCTCCTGAGCAGCTCCTAAATTCTCTCTCGCCAGCTGTAAAGCAGTGGACAGCCGTTCTTTGAACTTCATCACATACTCCAGCAGGTTGATGTCATCTTCCTCCGACAGCCAGCATTCCTTGAGTAGCTTAAGGGGTCCTCTTACTTCATGGCCAAACAATAGTTCAAAAGGTGAGAAGCCCAGTGATTCATTTGGAGATTCTCTTGTGGCAAATACAACGAATGGAAGACCTTTGTCCCAGTCTTTCTGATGTTCCAAACAGTATTTCTTGAGCATCGATTTGAGTGTTTGATGATATCTCTCCAACGCTCCTTGGGTCTGGGGATGGTAAGCTGAAGACGTGATCTGGGTGATGCCCAACTTTTTCAGAGACTGCTTGAAAACGTTTGACATGAAATTACTTCCCCGGTCTGACTGTACCTCCTTGGGCAGACCAAACTTTGTGAAGAACCCTAGCATTTCCTTAACCACGTTCTTTGCTGAGATATTTCTAAGTGGAATGGCTTCAGGATAACTAGTAGCCATATCAATCAGGGTCAACACATAAGAAAATCCTGAAGAAGTCTTAGGAAGAGGGCCCACAATATCCACCAACACACGGGTGAATATCGCCTCAAAAGGAGGAATGGGAACTAGAGGTGCAACCTTTTCGGTCTGATTACACTTCCCCACAACTTGACAGGTGTGACAAGACTTACAATACCAGGAAACATCCCTGAAGATACCTGGCCAGTAGAAGTGTTTCAAAATGTGTGCCACAGTCTTCCTCACTCCAAGGTGTTCTGCCAAACTGGAATCATGAACCACTCTAATGATATCCTGCCTACAAACACAAGGGATGACAACTTGATGTACAACCTCCCATTCACAGTCGGCTGATGCTGTTGGGGGTCTCCACTTCCTCATAAGTACTCCTGACTTTATGTAATAACAAGTAGAAGCACCAGCTGACTCTTCCTCACTGCAAGCAGAGTTAGCTAGACCTTTCAACTCAGGGTCAGCAACCTGCAACTCAACCAACTCTTGACGAGACAAATTATCAACACTACGGGGTACTGCCTCATCTGGTGAGTGGTCCAAATTAGCAAGAAAAGTGTCAGCTAGGATAACATCATCATCATCATTATCCTCTAAATCACCAGTAACTTTAGACTTAGCCCTAGTGACAGCACATGCAAGGAACACATCAGGGACACCACAATCCTGGGTCGCAGCCACTGGCTCACTAGACAACTGAGGAGCTGGACACACCTGACTTCCACCAATATCATTTCCAAGTAAGAAAGTTACACCTGACATTGGGAGTGTCTCAACCAACCCAACCATAACGGAACCATTAACAAAACCAGACTCTAAATTCACTCTGCACAGAGGGACAGAGAAGTAATTATTCCCTACACCTTGTAAGATTACAGTTTCATCAGAGGAATTAACATTAGAGCCTAGAACACTGGTCAGCATAAGGGATTGGCAAGCACCTGTCACGATATATTTTAACTGATTTCCTGTCATTACTGTCCAGAGGACTGACAAAACCATCAGACAGGAAATTAGCACATGAACTCTTGAGAGTGTCACCCACGTTACTGCTCAAAAGAGGAGCTCCATCATGAGAATTTAAGTTACCCCTCAAAGCAGGTTCAGTTAACTCAGTTAAGGAATTCTGGGAACTCTCAAGGGTGGATACTAGACCAATTGAATGAATATTTAAAGACTCCTTTTTGTTCACATCACGCTGTCTCCTGAAACATTTCTCCGTAGTATGACCAAGCTTACTACAATAAGTACATTTACTTTTCTGAAATCTAGAGGTGGGGCTGGTATTTACTTCCTGAGAAACATCATCTTTATTCTCTTTCCTGTTACCTGTACTCTGAGTAGAGGCAACGTACTTACTCTCAGCTTTCCCTTTTTCTTTAGAATACCTCTTGTGAGTGAGAACATATTCATCAGCTAAAACTGCAGCATCAGACAAATTATCTATTCTTCTCTCATCAAGATATAGGCTTACATCTTTATAAATACACCTCTTGAAGTCCTCCAGCAAAATCATCTGCTTAAATTTACCAAAATCAGAATCCACATTCTTAGAATTTAACCACTGCTCTAACAGATCTTTGATTTTTGCATACTCAACATGGGATTGCTTATCTTGCTTGTAAGTTGTCCTAAATTTTACTCTATAAGCTTCAGGAACAAGCTCATAGGCCTTAAGAATCAAGCTTTTAACTACATCATAATTATCAGATTGATCCTGAGGCAAAGATGCATAAGTTATTTGAGTTTTACCGGTGAGAACAGTTTGAAGGAGTACTGGCCAGTACTCCTTGGGCCAATTAAAACCTGTAGCTACCCTCTCAAACAACTGAAAATACTTTGTTAAATCAGATTCATTAAAAGGAGGGACAAGTTTAACATTTTTAGCCACATCAGAATCATCAGAGCTAGATGATCCAGTTCCACTTTGTTTCATGCGATACTCATGGTCTGCCTGAATCCTAGCAATTTCAACTTGTGCCTCAGCCTCCTTAGAACGGACCTGAAATTCAGCCTCCTTAGCACGAGACTCCGCCTCCTTAGCACGAGCCTCCTGCAGGGCTAGCTGTAACTTAGCTAATTCAATCTGCGTTTGCTCATTTGGAGGAGTTACATTAAACAAGATTTCATTAATCATTGCATCAATTTGATCTTTAGAATGATGAGAGCGAACAGGAATTCCCTATTGTTGAGCAACAAGCTTAAGTTCATTCTTTGTTCTGTTTTCTACATCACACACTGTTTGCACATTTGACAAAAAATCTTTGGCTTCATCAAGTGTAGTAATAGTAGACATCATGAATAAGTAACAGTCACAAAATATCAAGCAATATCCTTATGATAATATCCTGAATATCCTGATGAGAGGTCGCCAAATTTATGTTACGGAACAGCGAAAGATAATGTACACTTTAAGTGAGAATACTAAAATTCACTAGTGTCCAGTAAAGTTCCAGGTTCAAAACAAAAGAGTTAGGTAAAATTACAAGTTGAAGTTTAATGCACAAACCAACAACAACACATTCAGGACTCATAAGGATAATGTAATGGCAAAAAACAATTAAATATATGGTTAACTGCAATAGCCTCTATTAACACGAAATTAGCATGAGTAAATTTATCTAAGTCAGCCCTGTCAAAATGAGAATACACTGGGTAATGCTCAGTTAATGCCAGATATATTATTACAGATACAAAATATTATTAAAAATGATGGCTGACAATAAGAACCTTACATGAATTACAAAAACCTTACTAAGCCTAAGAATCAACCTTATGCTACACAGTACAAGAAAAAATGCAATAACACTTATACTCAAATTACACAGCTGCTAGATGGTTGGAGACTTCCTGAGCACTCACAATAATAACTGTACAGGGGAGGACAGAGATGTGAACAAAATGAGGAGTAGATCTAAGTGCCAATAATGCAGAGACTGAGCTCATTATATAGGGGCCAGCAGAGCTTGATACAACTTGTAAGAAGGACGCGCAAATGAAGCCATGGGGACAAAGAGTTGACAATTCCGCTCTGAACAACAGAAAGAACGACTTACTCTACTATAACGGTAGAAGGGGGGGACTGAGGCAGAACACGGTCGTGATCAAACATGCAGCATACTGTGCGTTAAAATTACACAAAGGATGATGAAATCATAGGCTATGTAACAATACATTCATGCATACGCACATGCATTCACACATACATACACATACACATACATGCAAACACACACATGCATACATACATACATATACACACATATTCTACGTCTTACAGAGAGAGAGAGAGAGAGTATAATGTACACATACACTCACGGCCAAAAGTGCACACAGAGTACAACATGACTTATTATTACACAGGGATAACATTACGTAATATTCAGTACTGTGCATGGCAGGGCTGGTCATACACAGTACACAAGATGGTATTCAGGCACTCTTTGACTCGTATTTTCGTCTTGATCACCATTTCCTAAGCGATTTATATTATTACATCTTACTGTCCTCTCGAGTTACATAAATCTCTCCAGTATGGCCATACTCTGCCTAAATAACGTACGAAACGATATTAACCAGCCAAATCCAAAAATAAATCGCTAAGGAAGAGGTGTTAGGGAGCTTCCTTACCCGACGAGAATATGTGCCTTTGCCCACCACTCACAGTGATAACACAGAAATGCTCTCTCTCTCTCTCTCTCTCTCTCTCTCTCTCTCTCTCTCTCTCTCCAAACATAAGATAAAGCAAAAAAAAATAGTTGTTTGAGGCTACTTTCTCTCTCTCTCTCTCTCTCTCTCTCTCTCTCTCTCTCTCTCTCTCTCTCTCTCTCTCTCTCTCCATACATACGCTAAAGTAAAAACAATAGTTACTCCAGGATTTTTTTTTCTTTTCCTCCCCATAAAAAGGTTAGTAAATTGTCACACTCTGAGTCTGAGAAACTGAGCATTAAAAATTGGTTTATATCATCAGCCCAATTAACAGTGACATTAATATCCTTATCATATATATCTATGTGTTTGTCTATATCTATCTGTTCTGTCTATTCATCCATCCATCCATCTATCTGTCTATCTATTCATCTATCTATCAATCTATCTATCTGGCAATCTATCAGTCTATCTTTCTAGCCACCCATCCATTCATCCATCTATCTATTTATCTCTCCATCCATCTGTCCTATCTATCTATCCTTCTATCCATTTTCTTTCTGTCCATCCATCCATCCATCCATCCATTCATCTATCTATCTATTAATCTATCTATCTGTCAGTGTGTCTGTCTGTCTGTCTGTCTGTCTTTCTGTCTGTCTGTCTGTCTTTCTGTCCGCCTGTCTGTCTGTCTTTTTTTCTGTCTGTCTGTCTTTCTGTCTGTCTGTCTTTCTATCTGTCTGTCTGTCTATCTGTCTGTCTCTCTGTGTGTCCATCCATCCATCCATGCATTCATCCATCACTCTATCTTTATCTGTATCTACAGTATATCAATATCTATCTATCTATCTATCTATATCTATCTATCTATCTATCTATACTTGTTATATCTATCTATCCATCTATCTGTCTATCCATCTACCACAAGAGGGAAACCAAACACAAGGAAGACCACAAGAAGAAACTAATAAGCACACAACTGAGCAGACACGTGGTCATTGCAACCCATTACCCTATACCCTCTAGTCTTTTGATAAGAATATAATATAACATACGAAAGGATTTTAACTACTACTACAACTACTACTACTACTACTACTACTACTACTGCTACTACTACTACTACTACTACTACTGCTAGTACTACTACTACTACTACTACTACAGCTAATGATTTGGGAACAGGTAATAAGAATCGAATGAGTCAAATTTGATGCACCTGAGTATAAACAGGAAGCATATACCCTAAACACACACACACACACACACACACACACACACACACACACACACACACACACACAGAAGTTGAGGAAGTGGTACCGACGGAGAGAAGAGAAGAGGGTATAAAAAACATCAAAAATAACTTGAAGGTGGTATATATTAATGTTGATGGTTTAATATCGGCAAGGCTTGAAACTAACGATTTCTTGAGGGTACATGAACCTGATGTCATGTGCTTTGAAGAGACCAAGTTAAGAGAAGATACTGATGTTCATATGGGAGATGGTAAATACAAATTGTGGAGAATAGACAGAAAAGAAAAAACGGGAGGAGGAGTGATAATAGCAGTGAAGAACAACATAAATGTAGATACCGTGGAAATGGGAGAAGGCAGGGCTGAAGTGATAAATATGAAATTAGAAACTGGAGAGAATGGAAAGAGAGATATGGCAGTAGTGTATATTCCCCCTAAGACAAGAGCATGGAATGATGATGAATACCAGATGTTGTCAGATATGGCTAATTATTTACAAAAAATAATTGAGAAAAGAAGCAACATAATTTTGGTGGGTGACTTTAACTGTAAAGAGGTGAACTGGGAGGAATGGGACCCAGGAGGCAGCGAAGATACGTGGGGCACTATATTATTAAATATAACAATGCATAATGTGATGACGCAATGGGTCAAAGAAGAGAGACGGTTCCGAGGTGAGGACACACCAGCAAGATTAGACTTACTGTTTACCAAAGAACCCGATATAAAAGAATCTTTTAAATATTTGTTTCCTATAGGAAAAAGTGATCATGTGGTCACTGAGTTCCAGATGATAATAGGGAACGTCGAGCCAAGAGACGAGCTTTATAGGCAGAGAAAATGCAACTTTGGGAAAGCAAATTTTACAGGATTGAGAAAATTTTTCGAAAATGCGGATTGGAGAAAATTCAGAGAAACAAGAGAGATACAGGGGAAGTGGGATATCTTTCTAGACCTCTTTAATTTGGGAGTGGAAAATTTTGCACCATGAGTAAGGGAGAAAGAAAACAGGAAAAATGAGTATTTTAGTAGAAGGTGTATGATAGCAAAAAAAAAAAAAAAAAAAAAAAAAAAAGAGAAAGAGTGAGATAAGGCGTGGAACAATTGGAGAAAGAGAGGTAACAACAGAACAAAGGAAGAATATAAAAGATCTAGAGATGAATACACAAGAATACGTAGAGAAGAGGAAAGGAATTTTGAAAAAGGAATAATAGACAAATGCAAAGATGAACCCAATCTGTTTTATAGATTTGTTAATGGCAAACTGAAACAAAAGGAAGGAATCACCAAACTGAAAGAAGGAGAGGTCTATGAAGATGCGGCAGTGCAAGCAGAAATAATGAACAAATATTTCCAATCGGTTTTCACTAATGAAAAGGAGTTTGTGGAAGGGGAGGGAGTGATTAAAAATGTACCAGTGATGAAAGATATAAAAGTGGAGGTACAGGAAGTGTTTAAATTACTGGAAACTTAAGATGTAAGGAAAGCCCCATGACCTGATGGAATTTCTAAGTGGGTACTGAATGCAGCGAACAACTGGAGGATAAAATTCACGGTTTAATTGTGTGTTCTCTGGAAGAGGGGAAAGTGCCTCGAGAATGGAAGAGGGCAAATGTGGTACCATTTCATAAGGGAGGAAGAACTCCTGAATTATAGACCAGTGTCTCTAACCAGCATGGTCGCGAACTTGTGTGAGAGAATCCTGAAAGCCAGATGGATAAAATATCTAGAAGAGATGAATATTTTGGTTGAATGTCAGTTTGGATCCAGAAGTGGAAGGTCATGTGTTTCCAACTTGTTGAGCTTTTACTCAAGAGCGATTGACGTGGTACAGGAGAGAGGCGGTTGGGTGGATTGTGTGTATTTAGACTTGGAGAAGGCCTTCGACAAGGTACCCCGTAAGAGACTAATGTGGAAACTAGAGTATACTGTATAGGAGGACTGAAGGGGAAACTCCTGGAATGGATGAGAGACTTTTTGAGAGACAGACAAATGAGGACAGTAATAAAGGACAGAATGTCTGGATGGAGGGAAGTAACAAGTGGAGTCCCTCAAGGTTCGGTGTTGGCGCCAGTAATGTTCCTGATTTACGTGAATGATATGGTAGACGGAGTGAACAGTTATGGAAGTCTGTTTGCTGATGATGTATAGATCTTGAGGAAGATAGAGGTTGAGGAGGATTGTAAAATGCTGCAGGAGGATCTGGATAGGATACATGATTGGAGCCGGATGTGGGAAATGAAATTTAACACAAAGAAATGTAAAATATTGGAAATGGGTAAAAGTACCAAGAGGCCGTCACTGAATTATTTGATGGGTAATGAAACAATCACAAAAGCGAGAGAAAAGAAAGATTTGGGTGTTCTGGTCAAGGATAGTTTGTCACGTGAAAAACATATTAACAAGATTGTTAGAGAGACGTATAAACTCTTGACTAACATAAGAGTAGCATTTCATTATATGGATGAGGAGATGATGAAAAATTTGATAGTGGCCATGATCCGCCCCAGTTTAGAATATGCAGCGGTAGTGTGGTCCCCACACAAAAAGAAAGATATAAACAAAATTGAGAGAATACAATGAACAGCAACCAAGATGGTCCCCAGTCTGGCAGATCTATCATACAGAGAAAGGCTGGAAGAGCTGGATTTGCCTTCCTTAGAGGAAAGGAGAAAGTGGGGAGACATGATTGCAGTGTTCAGGACCATGATAGGAGTAGATGAAATTTACCGAGAAGATTTATTTGTATGGGATAAGAGAGCAACAAGAGGAACGGAATGAAATTGAAGAAGTCAAGCTGCTTGAAAGATATCAAGAGATATAGTTTTCCTTCTGGATGTATAGATTTGTGGAATAGCCTGGACAAAGAGATCGTCCGGTCTAAAAACCTAAACGAGTTTAAAGCTAAATTTGACTTACTGAGAAACAGAGACGGGATCCCACGAGCGTAGCTCATTTCCTGTATATCACAATTAGGTATATTAGATAAATACATAAGTATTTGGAACGACTTAGATGAAGAGATGGTGCAGACGAAAAACATTCATGTGTGTAAAAATAGACTAGATAAATGTGGATATGGAGACAAGACAACACGAGCATTGCTCAATTCCTGTATACTACAAATAGGTAAATACACACACACACACACACACACACACACACACACACACACTCTGCCTTCCTTGCGTGGGTATTGATGCTGTCCATAAAACAGGTGAGTAGGCCATTATGCACTACTAAGGTATGTCTTTGGTCTTGGGGTACACTGACCTGAAGACCTAAAATTCTTGGACTCGCTGGAGTTGTTAGTACTTCTGCTTTTACTAATTTCGCGCTACTTCCGCGTCCACTTCCGCTACCAATTATTTCGCAGTCGCTTCCACCGTCAATATTGTCGCATCCACTTCCACCACCATTTATTTCGCGTTCACTTTCACCACCTCCACTACTTTCGCGTCCTCTTCTGCAGCCACTACTTTCGCGTCCGCTACCACCTTTTCCGGGAGCCCACCATCCTCCATTCGGTGGTAGAGAGGGAGTTGAGGGACGTTTCTATTACCGCACAGGGTAGCCGCTCGGTTATATCGGTGCCACCACGTGAAGGCTTCAATTTACAATGGCTGATAAGAGTAGGAGCGCCAAGAATTTAAAAGAAGGCGAGAAAGGAAAGGAGAGAGAGAGAGAGAGAGAGAGAGAGAGAGAGAAATGGCAACAATAAGGAAAATATAGTGAGAGGAAGGGGAAAAGGTAGGGTGGAGGAGAATGATGGACGCAGGAGACAGGCCAAGATAAACAGGGAGGATAATGAGAGCAAGAAAAGTAGCAAGAGCGAGTGACAGGGAGAAGTGCGAGGAAGTAATAAGAGAAATGACTGAAGGAAGGTAAGAGAGGAAGGGTGAGAGGTAGGGTGGATGGGTGTGACAGATGCAGGGATGATGGCAAGATCAACGGGGAGATAATGAGAGCAAGGGAATGAGCCGGGATGAGAAAGAGGGTACGGTCCTATGCGGTTGTTGTTGTCGCTTAATATCTGGTCTGTCTGCCCGAACAAACCCGTCGACCACAGGTAAGCATCTGCCTCTGTGGGTCCGTCCTAGATAAAGTACAGCACATACACCGAATAGGGGTCCGGCGTCCCCTTGTGTTGGACTGCACCTAACCATGGTCGGAACATAGTCCTTCCCACGGTGAAGTGCCGGGAAGTATGAGGAGATTTGGCTCCCGGGTGGACGCCGCAGCTGTTCCACCTAGATAACACTGCGCCACCATGTGTAGGGATCTCGTCAGAGCCGGTGTTGGCGGTAAAAACAGGAATGTCTGCAGGAGACAGAGTAAGAAGGGAAGTGGGAGAGCCAGTACCAGAGGTAGGGTGGAAGAATGTGATGAATGCATGTGATGAGAGACAATGTTCTGGCGGTAGTAGTAGTAGTAGTAGTAATAGTAGTAGTAGTAGTAGTAGGAGTAGTAGTAGTAGTAGTAGTATTAGTAGTAGTAGTTGTTGTGGTGGTGGTGGTGGTGGTGATGGTGGTGATGGTGATGGTGGTAGTAGTGGTGGTGGTGGTGGTAATAGCAGCAGTAGTGGTAGTAGAAGTAGTAGTAATAGTAGTAGCAGCAGTAGTAGTAATAGTTGTAGTAGTAGTTGATATTAAAGTTACAACCCTGGTCATATCTGAACGTAAACTCAATATACTGGAGACTGAAGTTACCCCTCTAGCAGTCCACCATCGTTTGGGGGGGGGGGCAGAGAGAGTTTTGTAACATTTAGGAGTATACTCATATAACCAGTCAGCTCCACCACCAGGTTATATCGGTGCCACCACATGAAGGCGTTCCTCTCCAGCATCAGGATAATGTGATGGATGATTGTGATAGGGGACAACGCTGTAAGACCAGGATTAAGAACAGAGGGGAAAGTAAGATGAGATGAGAAACTTAAGCCAAGGGGATAGACACTCGTCCCCTCTGCCAGTGTCCCTTCAACCCTCTCAGTACGACAATCTCTTAATGAATTATCAGAGGAGTGGCTAAGGATTCCAGGGGCTTGACTGGTGAGTGAATGGGAGTGTGGCTCATTTAATTAAGCAGACTTTGGTTAGTATTTCTCTCTCTCTCTCTCTCTCTCTCTCTCTCTCTCTCTCTCTCTCTCTCTCTCTCATAGTAACATGAGCGTATTGAGGAAGAGGGATACAGAAGAAAACGAACAATTAATGACGAACGAGAAAGAAAAAAACGAAACGATGGAAAAGGAAGGATAACCAGGAAGGAGAGAGAGAGAGAGAGAGAGAGAGAGAGAGAGAGAGAGAGAGAAAGGAAGGGATATAGATAGATAAATAGACAGATGGACCAATGAATGGATGGATGAAGTGATGGAGCGATAGATGGTTGGATGGATAGATGGGCAGATTGATAGATGAACAGACTGCTGGACCGATAGATTGATGAATGGATTGATGGACGGAGGGATAATTTGTTGGATGGAAAAGAGAGAGAGAGAGAGAGAGAGAGAGAGAGAGAGAGTCAAGAAAAAGAATAAGTCATTAAGATGGATCAAAGGCAAGAGGGATTAGAAATGGATGAGCAGGAGGATGGGAGGAGGGGATTTTGAGCCTGTGTTTGGACATATGGAGATGATGGAGAGTGAGAGACTGACGAGGAGAGTGTATGTGAGTGAAGTGGAGGGGGGGAGAGGGAGGCCAAGGATGAGATGGAAGGATGGAGTGGAGAGGTATATGAGAGAGGAGGGGATTGAGCTGGGAACAGGACAGTGAAATGGCGGGGGACAGGGCGACATGGAGGCGATTTGTTTGTGGTCACCCCTTATGGGATTAAAGCATCTGGCAATAGATAGATAGATAGTTTACAGTGAGGAAAGCAGAAGTATCTATGTGTCTATTTATCTATTTATCTGTCTGTCTGTCTGCCTGTCTGCTGTCTATCTACTTGTCTTCTGTCTACTCTATTTATCTGTGTTTGTTGAATCAGTCTACTTGTCTATTATCTATATCTAATTAGCCTATCTATCTCCCGTCCAATGTCTGTCTATCTTTCTATCTATCCATCTATCTATCTATCTACAAGTCTATGTATGGATCGGAGAAAGGTTGATGATGATGATGATGATGATGATGATGATGATGACTTACACTGACTTAGGGTGATATGTGTGATTTATTTATGCGTGTGATTATAATTTCACTGAGTTGTACACCTACACCTTGTGTATATATTTCCTGACCCTCTGTTGAAGGAGGTACAGGCGGTGGCGTTGTGTACCGTAAGTAGATCGAAGTGGGTAGGTGGGTGGTGGACAGGGGAGAGCCTTCTCCTTTGCTATCCTTGTCTTATTCTTGTAGTTTAGTAGCACTCTTGTAGGAGCTGCCTAGCATGGACCAGTTGGCCTACTGCAGTTGTCCTTTTTTCTTATGTTAGAAGTAGATGCAGTTTCCACTCAGAAGCCAAACCTTATAAGTCCCAGCACCTCGCCGTGGGGATGGGCCCTGGTGAGGCGCTGTCTACGATAAGGGGTGCTGGTTCCCTACACGATATCATGTACTCGGTTGCACTGTACCTGAAGGATGGTCCCACACAATGAGAGGTTTAACTATGGTCTACAGGTCTACTTTGCCAGACAGAGCACGGTTATGCAACTACAACAATAAAAAAAACTATCGATACTCAGGGATAAAGGTGAAACGAGTGTAAACAACCCTATCTATGGCGTCAGTAAGACCATCATTACCGTCTGCCATTTTATTCTGATCAGGCCTCCACACCTTACACTTTGCCCTGTGATCGCTGGCCAGGCTGTGGTGATCTCCCTGGGGGCGTGGGAAGAACAGACAGCATATGTTTTCACGAAGCCTGTCAGCAGTGCGTGGGAGGTGGTGGTGTCACGTGTCAGAGCCCAGGTGTGGCAGAGTGAGTGGCAGGGTGGCAGACAGGGCATGACACACGTGGCGAATTTTTCAGGTGTCCAGCACCACACAGAACACATGTATTCGTTGACGGCCACCCTGACCCATACCAGCAGTGTTGTTACAAGAGCAGCAGGCCAATGGGTGTATTATGCTTTCTCTCTCTCTCTCTCTCTCTCTCTCTCTCTCGCTCGCGCGCGCGCGCGTGTGTGTGTGTGTGTGTGTGTGTGTGTGTGTGTGTGTGTGTGTGTGTGTGTGTGTTTGCATATGCGTGTACGTGCATGTGTGCTTGCGTGTGTCCTTACCTCCTCCGACATCAAATTTTGTACTCAGTTCCTTTACCCATAGTTCAATAGCCCATCCTCACAATACACACACACACACACACACACACACACACACACACACACACACACACTTCCACATCTTAACTGTACCTTTTCTCCATTTTGGCTTAACATAGCAACTCGTATGGATTATAGAGTGAAATTTTTATATATAGGGGGCCTGGGAGATTTTTTAATTTATGGGTTATAATAGCATTAAATCTGGGTAGAAAATGCTATATGAAAATGGGTCTAGTTCTCAGCCGCACCAGAGCTATGATTACTGATGACCCCATGGGGTCAGAATTTACCTATACGAACATCAGTAATTGCAGCCCTGTCAAGTTGAGATTCGGACCCCTGTTGATTTTGCATTTTCCGCTTAAATTATCCCTAAAATTACCCCCTGCAATTTTTAAACAGGCTCTTTCAGTACTCAGACCATTCCTCCGTCCATGGAAATTAGTCCCAAATCTCATAGGACATTGATAAGTCCTGATCCCCTGCACAATTGTTGACTCTATACAGGGATTTTATCCGCCCCTGTGTGGAGTACAACTCTAATGTGTGGGGAGGCTCCCCACATACAGCTCTTCTCAATAGGGTGGAGTCAAAGGCTTTTCGTCTCATTAACTCTCCTCCTCTTACTGACTCCCTTCAACCTCTGTCTCTTCGTCGCACTGTTGCATCTTTATCTCTTTTCTATCGCTACTTCAATGGTCACTGCTCCTCTAAACTGTCTGCATGCATTCCTTCTTCTCTACGACGGGCGCGTAGCACCCATCTAGCAGAAAACTCTCATCCCTTTTCTCTCCAACTCTCTAATGCAAGAGTTAACCGTTACTCCCAGTCTTTCATTTATGCAACATGTCAGCTCTGGAACTGTCTCCCTCTGTCTGTATTTCCTGCTTCCTATGATCTCCAGTCTTTCAAAAGCAGTGTGTCTAGGCATCTCGAAATGATCAGATCTTGAATTTGGCTCTCTCTTGTATTTTGTTTTTCTCTTGGAAGGAACAATAATTGCGGGCTCGCGACCTTTGGTTCCTTCTTCCTCGCATTAAAAAAAAAATTACAGGTGTTATGACGTGATGGGATCTTGGTAAATTCCCTGGGTGTGGGGTGTCGGTGTGGTGAAGCCTCTGCAACATAAACAAGGCTCAGGGGAAGGCCATCGCTGCGGCACACAACTCACATCCATCGTCTTACATTAGTTTCAGATCTCATTGTTCACACACACACACACACACACACACACACACACACACACACACACACACACACACACACACACACACACACAGGGGAAGGCCAACGCTGCACACACAACTCACATCCATCGTCTTGCATAGTTACAGGTCTCATTGTTCACACACACACACACACACACACACACACACACACACACAGGGGAAGGCCAACGCTGCACACACAACTCACATCCATCGTCTTGCATAGTTACAGGTCTCATTGTTCACACACACACACACACACACACACACACACACACACACACACACACACACACACACACACACACACCTGCCACGGCTAGGTAATGCAGGGTTATGAAGCTGGAGGTGTGTGTCTGTGTTTGTGACAATGTATGTATGAGAAATACAGTATACACAAAATGACAACTTGCAATATACCATCACGTCGTCTTACCATCGTGGCCTAATACCTAAAATTCATTGTCACCTCCACTGCAATGGGTCGGGGGGGTGTGGAGACCGAAAGGAACCATTACTATATCAGGTGGTCTCACATCTCTTAGAACCATACTGGCGAGGTGGTTACGAGGCCTCACTATTCAGTGTTACAAGGGATGATTACAGGTGTCACAGGTGGGTTCAGGTGATTTACTGGGTGGCTGATTTACTGGGCCGAGTAGCACACGTATGGCGTGCATGGAGTCTGAGGTGCTACTGGCGAGGGTGAGAGCAGGTGTGGGGTGTGGGTGAGCAGGTGTGGGGTGTGGGTGAGCAGGCGTGGGTTTGTGGACGAGCACATCCCACACCTGCCCCCAAACCCCACACCTGCTCACTCACACCTTACAACTGCTCACCCACATCTGCAGTTTCTCTGATGCAAGAATATAATTTTGGGGGAGCCCATGGATATTGGGTCTTAGGTCTCGTCAATATATGTACTGAATTTGTTATGCGTCCAGATCCCTCTTTCCGCCTCATGACTGCTTAAATATTTATTGACTCAGCCCAGCATATATCAGCAGCAGACTGAACATTGAAAAGATATGCTGAAATTGTACACTAACAAGAGAGA